>NC_057797.1:261947105-261981399 GCF_018294505.1 Triticum aestivum | reverse complement strand
ATGTCACACCTCCCCGTCCAGATCTTCCGCAGTAGAAGATCAAAACCGGTCCGCCGCCCCATCACCTCCTCCCTCAGCCCGCGCGCGGCCATGGCGCCCCTTGCCCCCACCTCCTCCCGTGACCATGGCGCCTCCCTCCCCAAAGTAGCCACCTCAGAGCCGCGACTCCGCTGCCTCCATTGATCAGAGGTCGAGCGTCCCCGTCCTCCATGCGGTGACCTCCTTCCCTGAGTTCATCGCACGCGCACCACTGCTAGATCCGGCCAGCGACCCGCGCTACGCACCACGGCTGCTACCGCCACAGCCGTCCCCCCTAAGTCGGGCGGCCCCGCGCTTGACTACCCCCTGCAGTCCACCTTGGGTTGCGCTACAGCCCACCCTCCCCGGCCGGGAAGTTCTCCCAAGTGCACCGGCATCCCCCTGCTTCTTCTCCTCTTCCGATGAACAGACAAACACCTGAGCGTTTGGGGTTGTTCTCGCAACTCACGTTTTTGATTTTGGGAGGAAAAGTCAGTGCACTGTAGTTTGCTATTCCTGCTATTGCGGTTTCAGCTTGCTAAATTTTTGCATGAGATGAATGAAAAATCCGTCGTCATAGTAGTTCAAAAATATTGTGCATTGTCTCGTGGTTTCCTGAAGCATGGTGTTGCCGTGCGGTTATGTTCTGGAGCGATTTATGTGAATGCAGTCCATTAGCAGACACATGTGTGCTCACACCCCCTACGGTTATGTTCTGGAGTGGTTCACAGTTCTTGCAGCTCGAGTTGGGCGGTCCGCAGCATGTGCGTGTAGTGCGGCACGTGGGTGTGTGTAGTGCGGCGTGTGGGTGTCTGTAGTGCTCAACATTGTCGTGGAGAACCCGACGACGAGCACCACCTCCACGCCACCGTGTCGATGGCCAAAGTCAAAGGAACCGCCATGCAGTGTGACACTAGCTGTTCTTCTTCCATGGGTCAAGCAGGAGAAGAAAAGCCAGGGTCAACGCCACTCTTCCGCATGCAGTGCACTTCATCTCATGAGTGGTTGTGTAAGTGCATCTAGTGCCCCTTAGTGATTTTGGTGTATTGAAGACTTATAGGTTAAGGGACTAATGTGTTTTTGAGTGTACACAGGTCTATACGTCTATGAGGAGTTTGATATTTACAGAGAATGTCCACCCCTAAAAATGAGGTTCTTCGACTAAAGACTTTGGATTTCTGAAGACTTTCTGAAGACTTTGAAAGTGAAAAAATTGGTACAATCCTGAAGACTATGTATTCATTCGAGGAACATGAAGCATGAAGACTTCTGTTTTAGTAGTTTCATTTTCTCTTTCTTGAGTCATAGGAAACACCATACTGTTAAAGGGGGTTGAGGGAGTCCTGGATTAGGGGGTGTTCGGGTAGCCAGACTATACCTTCAGCCGGACTCCTGGACTATGAAGATACAAGATTGAAGACCTCGTCCCGTGTCCGGATGGGACTTTCCTTGGCGTGGAAGGCAAGCTTGGCGATGCGGATATTCAAGATCTCCTACCATTGTAACCGACTCTGTGTAACCCTAACCCTATCCGGTGTCTATATAAACCGGATGGTTGTAGTCCGTAGGCAATCAACTCCATACACAACAATCATACCATAGGCTAGCTTCTAGGGTTTAGCCTCCTTGATCTCATGGTAGATCTACTCTTGTACTACCTATGTCATCAATATTAATCAAGTAGGAGTAGGGTATTACCTCCATCGAGAGGGCCCGAACCTGGGTAAAACAAAGTGTTCCCTGCCTCCTGTTACCATCCGGCCTAGACGCACAGTTCGGGACCCCCTACCCGAGATCCGCCAGTTTTGACACCGACATTGGTGCTTTCATTGAGGGTTCCTTTGTGTCGTCGCTTTTAGGCCCGATGGCTCCTTCAATCATCAACAACTATGCAGTCCAGGGTGAGACTTTTCTCCCCGGACAGATCTTCGTCTTCGGCGGCTTCGCACTGCGGGTCAATTCGCTTGGCCACCTTGAGCAGATCGAAAGCTAAGCCCCTGGCCATCAGGTCAGGTTTGGAAGCCTAAACTATACGGCTGACATCCGCGGGGACTTGATCTTCGACGGATTCGAGCCACAGCCAAGCGCGCCGCACTGTCTCGATGGGCATGATATAGCTCTGCCACCGAACAGCGCCTCGGAGGCCGTGCACGCATCGGTTCCGACCATTGATTCGGAGCCCACTGCACCGATCGAGGATCGGCGGTTGGACGCTGCCTCAGGGGCTGTGATCTCAGAGGCGATTGAGCCGAACTCCAGCCCCGCACTCCGCATGGCCCGTGACTCCGAGGAGCCGGATTCTTCTCCGAGCTCTGAGCCCCCCGCGCCCCTGCCGATCGAATCCGATTGGGCGCCGATCATGGAGTTCACCGCCGCGGACATCTTTCAGCACTCGCCCTTCGGCGACATCCTGAAATCTCTAAAGTCTCTCTCTTTATCAGGGAGCCCTGGCCGGACTACGGTCAGCAAGGTTGGGATACGGACGACGAAGAAATTCAAAGCACACCCACCACCCACTTTGTAGCCACTGTCGATGACTTAACCGACACGCTTGACTTACAAGAACCAGCAGCTGTAGGGCGCTGGAAGGCCACCTCGTCATATGACATATATATGGTGGATACTCCAAAAGATGGAGATGGCAATGGAACAGTGGGGGATGATGCCCCCAAGAAACAGCAAAAGCGCTGGCGTCAGCGGCGCCGCTCTAAATCCCGCCAAAGCAAAAACGGTGATTCCGGCACGGGAGATAATACTACCCCGGATAGCGCCGAAGAACACCCACCTCAGCAAAATTCGGCACAGGAAGATGGAGAAACCAGCCCTCATGAAAGAGTGGCAGACCGAGAGGTCGAGGATGATAACTATATGCCCCCCTCGGAAGACGAGCCTAGCCTCGATGAAGACGAATTCGTCATACCATCAAACCCCGCCGAACAAGAGCGTTTTAAATGCATGATTTTAGCCACAGCAAGCAGCCTCAAGAAAAAGCAGCAACAGCTTAGAGCTGCCCAAGAATTGCTAGCTGACAGATGGACTGAAGACCTTGCGGCCATAGAGTATGAACTTGAACGCCCCTCCAAGAGTTACCCGAAGCGTAGGCCGCTACCCCGATCAAAGGAGGAAGCACCTACATCACGAGCGCATGACATGGCAGACCGGCCACCTCGCGGCCGCGACAGAGAGGCCTGTCGGCCCTCCACCCAAGCCATGCCCCGACGCCGCTCAACTAAGGCACGGGAAAATGCGCCCGACCTGCGAAACATACTGGAGGATAAGGCAAGACAAACAAGATCGATCTACGGATCGCGCAGGCGCCCTACGGTATGTGACAATGATCTTCACTCCAGATACAACAAATCTGGCCGGGCCGAACACAACAGACATAGCTCTTCCGAGCTGCGTTGTGATATAGCACAGTAAAGAGGCGCCGCACACCCGCTATGCTTCACGAATGAAGTAATGGATCATAAAATCCCAGAGGGTTTCAAACCCGTAAACATCGAATCATACGATGGCACAACAGATCCGGCGGTATGGATCAAGGATTATCTCCTTCACATCCACATGGCACGCGGCGATGATCTACACGCCATCAAATACCTCCCGCTCAAACTTAAAGGACCGGCCCGACATTGGCTTAATAGCTTGCCAGCAGACTCAATCGGTTCTTGGGAGGACCTAGAAGCCGCATTCCTCGACAACTTCCAGGGCACTTACGTGCGACCGCCGAATGCCGACGACTTAAGCCACATAATTCAGCAGCCAGAAGAATCGGCCAGACAATTCTGGACACGGTTCCTAACATAGAAAAACCAGGTAGTTGACTGTCCGGACGTAGAGGCCCTAGCAGCCTTCAAGCATAACATCCGCGACGAGTGGCTTGCCCGGCACCTAGGACAGGAAAAGCCGAAATCCATGGAAGCCCTCATGACACTCATGACCCGCTTTTGCACAGGAGAAGACAGCTGGCTAGCTCACAGTAACAACTTATCAAAGAACCCTGGTAATTCGGGTACCAAGGACAAAAGTGGCAGGACACGTCGGAATAAGCAAAAACACCGCGTTAATAGCGACAGCAATGAAGACACGGCAGTCAACGTCGGATTCAAAGGCTATAAATCCGTTCAGCGGAAAAAGCCATTCAAAAAGAATACTCAGGGCCCGTCCAGTTTGGACTGAATACTCGATCGCTTGTGCCAGATACATGGCACCCCCGAAAGGCCAGCCAATCACACTAACAAAGATTGTTGGGTGTTCAAGCAGGCAGGCAAGCTAAGGGCCGAAAACAGAGACAAGGGGCTACACAGCGACGACGAGGAGCCCAAGCCGCCGAACAACAATGGACAGAAGGGTTTTCCCCCACAAGTGCGGACAGTGAACATGATATACGCAACCCACATTCCCAAGCGGGAGTGGAAATGTGCGCTACGGGACGTATACGCGATAGAGCCAGTCGCCCCAAAGTTCAACCCATGGTCCTTCTGCCCGATCACTTTTGATCGAAGGGACCATCCCACTAGCATCCGTCATGGCGGCTTCGCCGCATTGGTTCTCGACCCAATCATCAACGGATTTCTTCTCACGAGAGTCCTCATGGATGGCGGCAGTAGCCTAAACCTGCTTTATCAGGATACAGTGCAAAAAATGGGCATAAATCCCTCAAGTATTAAGCCCACAAGAACGACCTTTAAAGGTGTTATACTAGGTGTAGAAGCCAACTGTACAGGCTCAGTAACACTTGAAGTGGTCTTTGGATCCCTGGACAATTTCCGAAGCGAAGAGTCAACCTTCGATATAGTCCCGTTTTGAAGTGGCTATCACGCCCTGCTCGGACGAACCGCATTCGCAAAGTTCAATGCGGTGCCACACTACGCATATCTCAAACTCAAGATTCCAGGCCCTCAGGAGTAATTACGGTCAACGGAAACACCGAACGCTCCCTCCATACGGAGGAGCATACGGCCGCTCTCGCAGTGGAGGTACAAAGTAGTCTTCTCAGGCAATTCTCCAGTCCGGCCATTAAAAAGCAACACACTGCCAAGCGCGCCCGTAGTAACCCACAGCAGGACCGCCTGGCACACTCTAAGCAAGCGTAGAAATATGGCCCCAACCCCAGCTTTCGCGGCATAGCGAAACCAGTACCTCGCGTACATAACTACGCCCTTGAAATACCATGGGCACAGGGGATGGGGCACAATAACGGCACGCCCAAAATACGGCTTCAAACGTACTAGGGGCTGCCGGATTCTTTTTTTTTAATTTTTTCTTACTTTCAGGACTCCATACTTCGGACGACCTGTTCGGCAACTCGACTGCCGCACAAACGATGCAAGAACCAGGGAGGCAGACAAGCCATGCCGCATTATGGAACTCCCAGGTGGTCTCTGTTACGAGTAGTATACCTGTTTTAAATACAATTCCGCGGCCTGCCCCTGGTCAGGACATACTGAATAGTCCAATATCGTTTGCTTACCGCACTATTTGTATTGTTCGGCTTTGATAAATAGCCTTTATATAAACAATGCATCGCCTTTGTCTATTTTTTGCATTACTCTGTTTTATATATGTTCATTAATGACATGTTGCACCCGTACACTGTGGTACGGTAAGTACGCCAGGGGCTTCAGTACCCTTTAATATGGTGTGAGAAGTCCGTACACTTCCACAAGTGCGGCACCCCGAACTTATAACACTATATGCATCGGCTCCGAATCATGATTTGGGTCAATAGTTGGGTTTGCCCGGCTCCTATGTTTTGGTGGCTTACGTTCCGCTATATCGGCTAAGATAGCACTAGGAGAACCACTGCGATTGTGCCCCGTTTGAGCTGGGTTAAGCACCTCAGTGGAGAAAGCTAAAACTGACTGTCATGATGAGGCGAGAGACCGGTCGTTGTTCGAGAGGTTTTTCGAGTCCCTAAAGACTTATGCCGCTTCGAGCGAGGAGCTGGATAACCCCAGCCAAGGCGTGGATAGCGCCCCGAACTCGGTCTTCCGAACTAGGGGCTTCGCTGAAATTTAAAATTATAAAGTTCTATGGCTAAGTGAGAGTGTTCAAGCATTATAGTCCGATTGCCTGGTTCGTCGTGCTGAGCGCCTCCCTCGAAGGACCCAACCATGGGAAAAAGAGCGCTCAGGTTTATCACCGAACACCCCAGCACTAGTGGCATGGGGGCAGAAGCCGACGACTGCCCATCTCTCAATTTTTGATAGACGGCCGCACAGAAAATAATATTTTAAATTCAATAAGCATTGCTTAGCGCATATGAACAAGTTTTCAGCACACAGTATAAACACGAGCGAGTTCATTCAAAAATTACAGCCTTGGTACATTCATCCGCCACAAGGCGGGCACCCACAAGAACATCCTTATAGTAGTTCTCGGGCTTGCGATGCTCCTTCCCCGACGGCGGCCCGTCCCTCACAAGCTTCTCACCGTCCAGCTTACCCCAGTGCACCTTAGCACGGGTAAGGGCCCAACGGGCACCTTCGATGCAAACGGAGCGCTTGACGACCTCGAGCCTTGGACAGGCCTCCACCAGCCGCCGCACCAGCCCAAAGTAGCTCCCAGGCAGGGCCTCTCCGGGCCACAGCCGAACTATGAAGCCCTTCATGGCCTGTTTGGCCGCCTTGTGGAGCTCGACCAGCTGTTTCAGCTGGTCGCTCAAGGGCACAGGGTGTCCGGCCTCAGCATACTGAGCCCAGAACACCTTCTCCGTCGAGCTGCCCTCTTCAGCTTGGTAGAATGCGGCGGCGTCGGATACACTGCGGGGAAGATCTGCGAATGCCCTTGGAGAGCTCCGGATTCGGGTAAGTAACAAGTAGTTTACTTTTATATTTCTGCTTTGCATGAAGAATGCCTTACCCGCTGCTATCTTTTTCACCTCCTCCAACTCTTGGAGGGCCTTTTAGGCTTCGGCTTGGCAGACTTGGCAGCCTCAAGGGCCGTCGCGAGCTCGGACGCTTGGGTCTTTGACTCAAGCTCCAAACTCTCATGTTTTTTCATGAGAGCCTGAAGCTCTTGCTGCACCTCGCCGACCTGAGCCCCAAGTTTCTCTCGCTCGGTGCGCTCCGCGGCTGTTTTCTTTTCGGCCTCAGATAGCGCCTGCTTGAGGGTCGCCACCTCAGTCGTGGCCCCTACAATAAGCAGTACAATCCTGTTATTTTTTGCAATCACGCCTCTCTATAGGCACCCTTTTTAGTAAGGTATTTCTTACCTTCTTTCTCCTCGAGCTACCGCTTGGCAAGGCCGAGCTCTTGCTCGGTTCGCCCAAGGTCCTGTTTCAGGACACCCACCTCCGCAGTCAGTGCGGTGGTGGATAGCAGCGAAGCCTGCATACGCATATTGACTCTTTATTGTTAGACTCCTGCGAAATTTAATAGATCCTCTATTCGGCTTTTCTTTTCGAACGCCACACAGAGCATCAGGGGCTACTGTCTATGCGGTAATATTTTTACATATTTTTTACTTACCTCGAAGCCTGTTAGGAGGCTAGCGCAAGCTTCACTCAGTCCGCTCTTGGCGGACTGAACCTTCTGGGTCACCGTACTCATAATAGTACGGTGCTCCTCATCGATGGAGGCGCCTTCAAGCACCTCCAGCAGATTGTCCGGCACCTCCAGTTGGACGGAGGCTGCCGGCTCAGAAGGCTTGCTCCTCTTTGAAGGAGTTCGCCTGCCGCGGTCCGGAATCGTTGAAGATTCTGGCACGGTGTCCGGCTCAAAGCCGGACTTGGAGCCCTGGGGGTCTTGTCCCCTTTACTCCTGGAGTCCGAGAGGTCGCCTTGCGGCTCCTCCAGGACCACCTCCTCTTGCCCCGGAGCTCGTTGTGACGCCACTTCGGCATCATCCGCTGTGCGGGGGGAGACAGCGGGCGGAACTGAGTTCATGTCCGAAGAATCCAGGGAGCCGCTCGACGACTCGTTGAGTTCGGCCCGGGGCGGGCTGCATGATTATATTCGACATTAGGGAAAGCTGTGCAACGAAAGGAATATCATGAATTACTCTAGTATCCGAACACTTACGATTTCGCCGGATGCCTGGCTCTGTCCGGCCACTCCTCTTCGTCTTCGTCAGCGTCGGGGGCGTAGTCCGGTGGAGGGGCTTTCCTCTTCTTGGACCCCTCGGCCTTCCCCCTTGGGGCGGCCTTCCTTTCCTTTCCTCCCCCCGCTGGGGGGGGGGAGAGCTTTCTTCTTCCTCCTCCTCGTTTTCACGGGAGGAGGGCGTCTCGGACTCGTCGAATGACGAGTCCGACAACACCATGTTGCGGGTGCTCTTTCGAGTCCCCGTGGTCTTCCGGCACCACATAAGGCGCTGGAGCCAGCAGCTTCACTAGTAGAGCTGGGGCTGGGTCTTCGGGCAGTGGAGCCGGACAGTTAATCGGTCCGGATACCGCCCGCCAAGCCTGTCAAAGGTGAGGGAGTTTAGATCCCGCATAGAGTTAAACTATGAAAGAAGCTGAACATCCTGTAAAAGGTGAAAATAGCTTACCTCGCTAGCGTGACGCTGTGAGCTGTATCCGCGGTCCTCGGAAGCGGATGCGGGAGCCTCGGCACCTTTGATTAGCACCTTCCAGACGTCTTCATACGTCATGTCGAAGAGCCTATTAAGGGTTCGGTGCTGTGCTGGGTCGAACTCCCACAGAGTAAAGTCCCGTTGTTGGTACGGGAGGATTCGGCGAATGAGCATGACCTGGACTACATTTACAAGCCTGATTGACTTGTTTACCAGGGACTGGATGCATGTCTTCAGTCCGGTCACCTCTTCCTCGTTACCCCATGATAGGCCCGTCTCTTTCCAGGACATGAGCCGCGTGGGGGGTCCGGATCTGAACTCGGGGGGTGCGATCTAGTTCGGATCGCGTGGCTCGGTGATGTAAAACCACCCGGCTCGCCACCCCTTTAGGGTCTCTATGAAGGAGCCCTCGAACCACAGCACGTTGGCAATCTTGCCTGCCATGGCGCCTCCGCACTCCGCCTGGTTGCCGCACACCACCTTGGGCTTGACGTTGAAGGTCTTGAGCCAGAGGCCGAAATGGGGGCGGACACGGAGGAAAGCCTCGCACACGACGATAAACGCCGAGATGTTGAGGATGAAGTTCGGGGCGAGATCGTGAAAATCCAGGCCGTAGTAGAACATGAGCCCCCAGACGAATGGGTGAAGTGAAAACCCAGTCCGCGGAGGAAGTGGGGAAGGAATACTACCCTCTCATGGGGCCTTGGGGTGGGGACAAGCTGCCCCTCCTCGGGAAGCCGGTGCGCGATGTCTTTGGACAAGTATCCGGCCTTCCTAAGCTTTTTTATGTCGCCCTCCGTGACGGAGGAGACCTTCCACTTGCCTCCCGCTCCGGACATCGCTGGAGAAGGTTGATGTGGGAAGTGCGGGCTTGGGCGCTGGAGCTCGAGTGTGCAGGAGATGGATAGGCAAAGGAGGAAGAAGGCGTAGGTAAAAAGGTGGACCTTTATCCCCTTATATGGGCGGATGCGGTTGTGCGTCCCCACCTGCCTAATAAAACTCGCTTGCCTCCCAAGCGCCATGGTAAAAGGCGCGGTTAGGGTTACCCACGTCCGTATTGATGAGAATCCCGTAAAAAGGGCACACGATCTCTGCTTTGACAAGACGTGCGAAGGAAACCGCCTCCCAAAACATGCTAAGGTGGAAAAGTAAAAACGATTCGAGTAAAGGACTTGGCCGTAGTGTGATAGTGCACTGCGGAATACGTCAGCAGATTTGATTTGTGTCAATATTATTCTCTCTATGGCAATATGTGGAAACTTATTTTGCAGAACCGGACACTACTCTTGGTGTTTACAAATCTTCTATGAAGGACCTGGAGGAGGAACCCGCCTTGCAATGCCGAAGACAATTTGCACGCTGGACTCATCGTCATTGAAGCCTAGTTCAGGGGCTACTGAGGGAGTCCTGGATTAGGGGGTGTTCGGGTAGCCGGATATACCTTCAGCCGGACTCCTGGACTATGAAGATACAAGATTGAAGACCTCGTCCCGTGTCCGGATGGGACTTTCCTTGGCGTGGAAGGCAAGCTTGGTGATGCTGATATTCAAGATCTCCTACCATTGTAACCGACTCTGTGTAACCCTAACCCTATCCGGTGTCTATATAAACCGGAGGGTTGTAGTCCGTAGGCAATCAACTCCATACACAAAAATCATACCATAGGCTAGCTTCTAGGGTTTAGCCTCCTTGATCTTGTGGTAGATCTACTCTTGTACTACCTATATCATCAATATTAATCAAGCAGGAGTAGGGTATTACCTCCATCGAGAGGGCCCGAACCTAGGTAAAACAAAGTGTTCCCTGCCTCCTGTTACCATCCGGCCTAGACGCATAGTTCGGGACCCCCTACCCGAGATCCGCCGGTTTTGACACCGACAGGGTCGAGGAAATATTAAGGAAAAATGTCCAGGTGATGCTCAACTCAAAATCCTACACCTAGCAATCCCTTCGAGTGAAGCCATTAGAAATCTCATACAGTTCAGTCATATTCTTCAGTGAGAGAGGCGAAGTTCTTCTGGTCTCTAAGGAATTTGCTCTGACTAGGGAGTTAGGAATTCGCTAGTGCGGATTGCCTACATAGTGAGGAACATGATAGCCCTGAGGAATTTGATACTCAAAATTCCGACCGTTGCTGTGCTATGCGCCAGCTGTCCCAAAATATCTGCCCACCTAACGGTCATATCATTGAAGGGCATTTATGTCTTATCATGTAGGGCTGTTCCCTAGGCTATAAATAGCCGCCCCCTACAACCACTAGTTGGCTGGCTGCTCCAAGAGAAACTGACACTTGTCATTTGAGAGCATCCCATCCTTCAGGACTTTGAGCGAAAATCATCAAGTGAGGAAAACCCAAACCCAACACCTACAAACCCCAAGTGATTGAGCATCACTGAAGAGATTGATCCTGCGTGGATCCGACGCTTGTTACCTTTGAAGACTGTGCTTCTTCCAGACGGTTAGGCGTCAAGGTCTAGAGCATCCAAGAGGAATTGTGGATCGCCAAGTGACCAAGTTTGTTAAGGTTCGGAAGTCACCTGAAGACTTACCACGAGTGATTGGGCGAGGTCTGTGTGACCTTAGCTCAAGGGGAATGCGGTGAGGACTGAGTGTTCTGGACTGCGTGTTCAGAACTGGGTGTCCGGGACTGTGTGTCCTCAGGTTTAAATACCTAGCTGCCCTAAGCAGACGTACAACTGTCACAGCAGTTGGAACTGGTCTACCAAATCATTGTCTTCACCAAGCTCACTGGTTCTATTTCCTCAACTCTTCCATTTCCTCATAACTGTGTTGAGTGCTTGTTCGTATCTATGTCTGAAGACTTTGACTGAAGACTTTCTCAATTTCCTCAGTTCAATTTCTTCAGTCAGTTTGTCTCCATCCTGTGTTATCCTGTGCTTACGCTTTCGGTACTCTGTGCTTATCTTTATTTCATCATGATGACTATGCTTGTTTTCTGTTATGTTTCCTTTGAGTACTTATTCCGCTGCTAGTAGTTCTTCGCTAAGGAATTTCCTCACCTGCAAATTCCTCAGTAAAGAATTCATAAAAATCGCCTATTCACCCCCCTCTAGTCGATATAACGCACTTTCAATTGGTATCAGAGCAAGGTACTCCCTTGTTCTGTGTGATTTTGGTTTAACCGCTTGGAGTTTTAGTTATGTCGACCGCAGGTATGATCAAGGTTTCTACTGGGTGTCCTACCTTTGATGGGACGGACTACCCCTACTGGAAGAATAAGATGCGCATGCATCTTGAGGCAATTGATAATGATCTATGGTACATTGTGGAGAATGGTGTTCCCTCTGTCACTCCCACCATCAATGCTGCTGATGTGAAGAGATTCAAGCAACTTGACTCTCAAGCGAAGAATATCATATGTGGCCATCTGAGCAAAGGACAGTATGGCAGAGTGAGTGCTTTGGAGACAACCAAGCTTATCTGGGACAGGCTGTCCAAGGTCAATGAAGTAGTCTCAACACAGCGTGACTCTCGAGTTGATGTTCTTCGCAATCTCTTCAACCGCTTCAAAAGACTCAACAATGAAAATGTTCAACAAACCTTCGATCGCCTCACTGACATCTCAAATGAGCTTCAAGCACTTGGTGCCACTGACATCACCGACCATGAGGTGGTGAAGAAATTGCTGAGATCGCTTGATTCCTCATTTGATACTCTAGAATTGATGATACAAGAACGTGCTGATTACAAGTCACTTGATCCTGCTGATATCCTCGAGAGGCTAAATACTCATGAGTTCCATCTGGTTGAGAAGAGAGATCTCTATGGTTCAAGCTATGGTAGATCACGTGCCCTGAAGGCCAAGGCAGTGTCTGAATCTGAAGATGAAGATTCTGGTAGGAGCCTTGGTGATCCTGAAGAACTGAGCCATGAGCTAGCACTACTCGTGAAGAAATTCCAGAAGTTCTCAAGATGTGGTCGCTTTGGAAAATCCTCAAGGAGCAATGATTCCTCATCCAGTGACTACAAGAAGAGGCTTTGTCACAAATGCAAGAAACCTGGACACTACATTCAAGATTGTCCTTAGTGGGAAAAGGAATAAAAGAAGAAGAAATACAAGGATTACAGTTCTGATGATGCGAAGAAGAAGAAGAAATCCTCAAAATCTTCATCATCAAAATCCTCGAAGTCTTCATCTTACAAGAAGAGCAGCTCCAAAAAGGCTCGGGCGTTCATTGGCAAGGAAATGAACTCTAAGGCTGAATCTGAGGGACATGAGGAAGAGGAGGCGTCTGAGGAGTCTGAGTCTGGTGTGGCGATCCTGGCTCTCCCTACTGCTTTCGTCAGCAAGTCCATCTTCAACTCTGAAGAAAATGGCTTCACCAACATGGCTGATGGAAACAATGATGACTACGCTCCCACCTATTGCTTCATGGCAAAAGGTGCCAAGCTACTCAAATACCCCTCCTCTGAATCAAGTGAGAATGAATCTGATGAAAACCTCAAACCCAACTATTCCAAACTTGCTAAGATTGCTGTAAAACAACAAAAGGCTTTTGAAAAGGTTCAAAACATGCTAGACAAAAGTGATGATATGTTGGGTGAAGAAATGGATCGCACTAAAACTTTGACTGAAAGTCTTCAAAGACTTCATACTAAGTATGACACCTTTCAAGATCATCATAACACTCTCTTATCTGATCATGAGAAGCTTTCATATGAATTTCTTCAAAGAAAGCAAGACCTTGAGAAGCTAAGAGTGAGTTATGAAGATCTTCAAAAGGAGCGCGATTCATTACTTGCTCAACAAATCAGCGCTTCTCAGGAAGAATTTGTTCCTCCATTCTTGAAGTGCATTGAACGTGAATCTGCTAATTCTTCACCTGAATGTTCAAATGCTGATAATGTTTCAAATTCTTCACATGCCTCTGCTATCCCTAATTCCTCATCTCAGGACACTCCTAGTATCACTAACGATGCAGGGCTGAAGTAATTGTACATGACAGGCATGTACAAAAGCCTCAAAGGGCATTAGACTCTTTGTGATGTGCTTAAAAAGCAGATCCTCAACAGGAACCCTAGGAAAGAGGGTATTGCCTTTGAGAGGAAACTCAATGCTGATGGTACATATGGGAAGCCCGAGCAGTACCCCAAAACCTCATGGGTTGCTGCAAAGGGACCTCCAGTTGATCCATCTAACTTATCTGGCTTTCCATGTGAATCTCCTCATTTTGATGATGAGTCATTTGACTCCAACTATAAACTGTTCAAAATTCTGAATGGTGAAGTATTTGCTAAATATGTTGGCACTAACTGCAGGAACGGTCCCCCTATGAAGAAAATTTGGGTTCCCAAAAGGTTCCTTGAAAGTCTTCAGGTGAATGTCCTCAGGACACCACCTATGAAGAATAGGAACCCCAGATCAAATTCTTCATATGGACCAAATTCCTCAAAAGGATCAAAGTCCTCATATGAATATCATCGTGCTAACGACTCTGTTTCGCAGGGAAGAGCTAAGGGCTATGAATATGAGCATTATTCTTCTAATCGTTATGTTCATAAGTCCTCGAAGAATTTCTCTTCTTATTCATATGCTTGTCCTAACCCCTCTTCTGTGAAACGAAATGGGCCAACTTCTATGCCACCTTTCTCGTATGGAGCTCGCAGAGTGATGAACTCTTTGCCACCCCTTCATATGTGGGTGGTGAAGGAAAAGAACTAATCTCTTCTGCAGGGTGAGGTCTCCAGACGTACGTAATCGTCTAAAGAATTTGCCTGAGACCTGAATGTGCCTGAAAGGACACAGGCTAATCATGAAGAAATGAACTTTCATTTATCACGTCCTCATACTGCTTTATCTATTCTGTTGCTTGATGAAATTGATCTGATGAATTGATGTCATATTCTTCACTGATGAGGTATATGAGTTCGTAAGTTGCACTAATTCATCTGCAGGATGATCAACCCAAAGCCACTGAGTGGGTCCTCGATAGTGGATGTACAAATCACATGACCGGTGACAAGAATATATTGATGGATGCTCCCTTATCACCATCGCATATGAAGCATATCATCTTCGCTAACAAAGGAAAAAGTCAGGCATTGGGTCTAGGTAAGGTTGCGATCACAAAGGATCGACACATGGACAAAGTCATGCTTGTCGAGTCCTTAGGATACAACCTCATGTATGTCTCAATGCTTTCCGATCTTGATATGGTTGTTGTCTTTGGCAAGTACCGTTGTGTTGTGGTTATGGAAGCTGACAATTCCAAAGTCTTTGAAGGCTTTAGGAGAGGAGACCTGTATATTGTTGATTTCTCTACAGGCCCGCAACCAGCCATGTGTCTACTTGCAAAAGCTTCAGAAGGCTGGCTCTGGCATCGACGACTTGGTCATGCAGGCATGAGGAATTTTCACATGCTTGCAAAGAAGAAGCATGTCATTGGCATCGAGAATGTCAAATTCCTGAAGGATCACTTATGCGGAGCCTGTGAAGCTGGGAAGATGACAAAGGCTAAGCATCCAGCAAAGACTATCATGACCACCACTCGTCCATTTGAATTGCTTCACATGGATCTCTTTGGTCCTAACCATTATTCTGCAGTCTCAAATGATGCATCTTAATATGGCTTTGTTATTGTTGATGATTACTCTCTATACACATGGGTACACGTTGTTACTTACAAACATGAAGTGCAGGAAGTCTTCAAACGATTTTCCTCAAGGGCTTCAACCAAATTTGGTGTGAAGATCAAGCACATCAGAAGTGACAATGGAACTAAGTTCATGAATTCTGGTCTTGATGACTATCTTGATGAACTTGGTATTACTCATGAGTTATCTGCTCCTTATACTCCTCAGTAGAATGGTGTCGTGGAGCGCAAGAGCAGGACTCTTGCTGCGATGGCTCGCACTATGCTTGATGAATACAAAACGTCTCGTCGTTTCTAGATTGAGGCAATTGATACTATGTGCCACAACATCAACAGAGTATATCTTCACAAATTCTTCAAGAAGACTGCCTATGAACTCCTCACTGATAAGAAACCCAATGTATGTTATTTCAAAGTCTTCGGTGCTAAATGTTAGATTAGAGATCCTCATCACAACTCAAAATTTGCACCGAAAGCACATGAAGGTTTTATGCTTGGTTACGGAAAGGACTCGCACACCTATAGAGTTTTCAACAACGTTCTTCACAAGGTTGTTGAAACTGTAGATGTGCGGTTGGATGAAACTAATGGCTCGCAAAGAGAGCACCTACCTTCTGTGATAGATGAACCAGCACCTGAGGAAACTATCAAGTTCAAGGCTACTGAGGATGTCATTCCTACTAAAGAATCTGCTGAAGAATTCATTCCAGAACATGAAGAACATCGAGCTAATGCACCTGAGGAAAGTACTAAAGAAAATGGTGCTGAAGAAAATGCTGATCAAATTCCTCAACGACAACCAGCTCATCCTCGCGTTGCAAAAGAAGTGCAAGTTGAAAAGATCATCAATGACAATAAAGCGCCAGGTCCTCTGACACGCTCAAAAGCTTCACATTTATCTAACTTTTGTGGGCACTATGCTTTTGTATCTATGACAGAGCCCAGTAAGGTAGATGAAGCATTTCTGGAGCCTCAGTGGATTCAGGCCATGCAAGAAGAATTACATCAGTTCGAGCTCAACAATGTCTAGGAACTAGTCAAATGTCCAGATCCTCGCAAACACAATATCATTGGCACAAAATGGATCTATCGCAACAAGCAAGACGAAAATAGCCTTGTGGTAAGGAATAAGGCACGGCTTGTAGCTCAAGGCTACACACAGGTTGAAGGAATTGATTTCGATGAAACTTTTGCACATGTTGCTAGACTTGAGGCTATTCGCATATTACTTGCTTATGCTAACCACCATGATATCACTCTATATCAAATGGATGTGAAAAGTGCATTCCTCAATGGTAAGCTTGAGGAAGAAGTATATGTTGCTCAACCCCCAGGTTTTGAAGATCCAAAGCATCCTGACAAAGTCTTCAGACTCAATAAGGCCCTCTATGGCCTCAAGCAGGCCCCACGGGCGTGGTATGATACTTTGAAGGAATTCCTTATGAAGAAAGGCTTCAAACCTGGTTCACTCAACCCTACTCTTTTCACTAAATCTTATGATGGCGAATTTTTTGTGTGCCAAATATATGTTGATGATATTATCTTTGGTTGTACTGACCAACGTTATAGTCATGAATTTGCCAATATGATGAGTGAAGAATATCAAATGTCTATGATGGGAGAATTGAAATTCTTCTTAGGTATTCAAATTTGTCAACAACGCAATGGCATATTCATATCTCAGGAGAAATATCTCAAGGATGTACTGAGGAAATTCGGCATGCAAGATTGCAAAGGCGTCAAAATTCCTATGCCCACAAATGGCCATCTGTGCACTGATGAAAATGGTATCGACTTCGATCATAAGGTATATCCCTCCATGATTGGTTCTTTATTGTACTTATGTGCATCTAGGCCAGATATTATGCTTAGTGTTTGCATGTGTGCCCGATTTCAAGCTACACCGAAGGAATCACACCATAAGGCTGTGAAGCATATTCTTCGATATCTAGCTCACACACCAACACTTGGATTATGGTACCCCAAGGGCTCGGCTTTTGATCTTCTTGGATTTTCTGACTATGACTATGCTAGTGATCGTGTGGACCGCAAGTCAACATCAGGTACATGTCATTTCCTCGGACGATCTTTGGTCTGTTGGTCCTCGAAGAAACAGAACTGCGTATCACTATCTACTGATGAAGCTGAGTACATTGCCGCTGGTTCTTGCTGTGCTCAATTGCTATGGATGAAGCAAACTCTCAAGGACTATGGCGCCAACATGAAGAATGTGCCTCACTTCTGTGACAATGAGAGTGTCATCAAGATTGCTCACAACCCAGTTTAGCACTCGAAGACAAAGCACATTCAGATTTGTCATCATTTTCTTCGTGATCATGTGTTCAAGGGCGACATTTCTATTGAGCATGTGAAGACTGAAGAACAGCTAGCCGATATCTTCACAAAGCCCTTGGATGAGAAGAGATTTAGCAAGTTGCGGTATGAGGTAAATATCTTAGAATCTTCGAATGTTGTTTGAAAAGGACACTCATCCTAACACTTATGAAAAATTGATGACTTAGATGTGCAACACATGAAGAAACGTTTTTCTTCAATCAATGAAGAATAACACTCCAAGTGTGAAGAAATTAACGAAGAATTTGATTCTCAGAACCCTACGACAATTGTATGCGGTGTCTGAAATCATCATTCTTATACGGTGGGTCTCGCCACCACCAAGAGTTGAAATTCCTCAGTTGTTCAAATTCTTCAACTTTGCATTGTCTTCACTGTTTCCGTCGTTTTTCTTCATTGGAATATATATATATATATATATATATATATATATATATGATTTTATGTCCTCTACAACATTCACTTATGGCTATTTTTTCAAGTTGGTTTTTCTGCTAAGTGAATGTGATCGGACCCTTCCCCCTCTATGCTATACTCAACCCAATCTGTTCACAAATTCTTCATGTGCGTTCTATTTGAAACTTGTTCAAAATCTTCACTATGTCCTTGTCAGCTGAAGAAATTACGAACGGAACTTTAAAACCTATCTTATCTAAAATTTTGGCTTTGCCGCTCAAACCGTTCCGCATCCCATGATATACTTATCTATTCACCCACGATCGCACACGATCTCCACGTCTCAGTACGTGGGTGACACATGTCAAGTGAATGAGAAGGGTCAGGGGCACGTTCGTCCAAATTCTTCGGGCAAACAGTTTTTCACCGTGGCTATAAATACCCCCCTTCCCTTCCTCACTTCCTTTACTCCGCTCGACCTCTCTCCAGCTCGACCTTCTCAAACCCTAGCGCCGCTACTACATCATCGTCGCCGGTGAGGAAAAGCTTCACTGCCTTGACCTCATCGTCGTCGTACTCACGCCGGCCGCGGAAATCTTCACTCTGCCATCGCCATAGCTGTCTTCCTCCACCAAGTTAGGGTGTTGTAGATCTGCACTGACGAACTTCACATCTCCTCATACCAGTTCATCGTGTTCTTCGTCCAGGGTAATTAAAAGTTACTTTTACTGCCCTCTTTGATTCAAATATTTTCTACAAAATCCTCAAAGGTGTTTTGATTCATATCTTCACACACTAAAACACCTCACATGTCATATGTTCTTGATTCGTTTCTCTAAGCTACGTTTTTCTTCAAGATTCCTCAAATGTGTGGATTTTTGATCTATACATCTCTGGAACCTAAGACAAAGAATGCTTAGTGAAATTCTTCAAGACTCATCTGGTCAAATTCCTCAAACTTGTTCTTTATAAACAACCTTCTGAGAATGCATATGACCTCTCCAAATTCCTCGCAACTATACTCTATTCATAGGTACTCATGTCAGATGCTGAATCACTAGGTTATCAACAACTTAACTCATTTGCAGTGTTCCTCGAAGAAAAGTTGCATACCTCTTCAGAGAATTCAATTGTTCAAATTCCTCAACTAAAGAAAATGGCTGATGGTAAGAAGCCACAGAAAGGAGGAAAGAGGCCTGAGTTTGACGCATACCGCGCTGATTGGCTTAGAGCCAAGGTTCGTTTTGTGAGACTTGCTGATAACTTCACCTCAAATGTTGCAGCCCCAACGCAGCAGGAAATTCCTCAGGATGAAGAAATTGCTAGGGCATCCACTAGTGGTGCGCCTGAAGAAAATGAAGAAGTTAGGGCAACTGCATCAGTTGTACCTGAAGAAATTCAACACAATTCCTCTGCTCCTCCTGCACCTACACCAACTCCAATCCTTCCATCTACATCAGATGTGAAGAAGACTAAGGCCGCAGAGCGTGCAACAGTGAATAAAAGGAGGGCATCGACTTCATCAGATTCTTCAGCCCCAAAGAAGATGAAGCCATTGACTACCTTGTTTGCAAACCCCATTGATGTTGTTCCTATCTCAACCATTCCATCAAAGGACCTTGTTCCTTTCGATGAAGAATATGTGATTCCAAGTGAATCCGATGAAGAGAATCCCTCTGCTGCTTCGTCAGAGCAGATGGATGAAGAAATTGAAGTGGATACAATCCCTTCAACACCAGTTGTCTCCTCGCCTATGCATCAGTTTACTGCTGAAGAGGCCGGCGTTGAAGAAATGGAAGATGAAGATGTGGACATTGGCTGTACCACACCTGTGCTAAGTGATGAATTTTCGGAAATTCAGCACCCCAACTCTCCACTCTTCACACCATTACAACAAATTCCTCAGTCCCTAGAAACCACTGTACAAATGGGATCTGATGAACCACATGCCACACCGTCTGTCCATGAAGAAATTACAGCCACTAGCGCTGAAGATCATGTAAATGAAAAATTGAAGTCACAGGCTGCCACTGAAGCAACACCTGAAATTCCTCAGCATGTGGAACCTGAGATCGAGATCCCGGAGGTTGTGATGCAATTGACTGACACTCCTCACCCCAAGCCAAAGGATCCATTCTCAAAGAAGAAGAAATTCAAGGTTGCTTATTTCTTCGGCGAGCACGTGTTCTTCACTGACTACAATCCTTATGACTCTGCTTGTCTAAGGAGGAAGCGTTTCTGGACTGCAAGCCAGGCCAACTTCTATTCTTCACTTCTTTACAACAAAGACAAAATCTTCTACCATGAGCACATTCCTCACATGGACATGGAATGATTACCTTGCTTCTCTCTTGTGCTCAGTGTTCTTCATGATGCAGGCCTCCTCAACTTTTGCTCTGACATTGTTGATTGGAATGAAGATCTTATTCTTTAGTTCTACGCTACATTGCATATCACAGGTGATCCTGAAGATATCAACACCTGGGTCCTGGATTGGATGACCGAAAATACTCACTATAAGGCACCGACCTCTGAATTGCTTCACGCCCTGCCCATCAGTCCACCTAGTGAAGGAGCTCGCTGCCTATATCATGAACCAGAACTCACAGCTCATTACATGCAAGTGTTAATGAAGCCTTTGAAGCCCGTTCAAGCCCCAAGGACCAAATTCCTCGTGAAGGATTTACTCTATGTGCCTAGAACTTTCTATCGCATTCTGACGAGGACAATGAGTCCCATCAAAGGCCACGACTCATCTGATGAGGAAATAGTTGGCATCATGAAGAATCTGCTATTCAACATCATTCATAGCATTCCTATCAACTATCACGATTTCTTCATGAGGACTCTGGCAAATGCTGCACTTTCTCTGTTTGAGCTAAAACCTTATGCACCTTGGATTATGAGATTCCTCAGGACAAGGTCTTCACTCTACAAGGCTGATTTTCGGAATCACCTTAGCTATCTGCCCCCGATTGAAGTCCTCAAGCAGGCTTTTACTTCAACTGATGAAAACGGCAAGACTCCTGCCGTCATTGATGAAGGCATTCGTCCATTGGATGGTGAGTTTCGCAAAGCTGCATCTTATTCCACCAATGATGACTCTGCCACACATGACTCTGCTGCCAATGCACCCAAGTCTACTCCTCAAGCCACTTCTCGTCATGTGATGACTGACCGTGAGCTTCTGCTTAGTCTTCACCAGAAGGTGGATCGAAGCCATAAATGGGTTAAGCGTTAGTTTGGTTCATTTCTTCACAACATGACTACTACACACAATTCAGTGAAGAAAAACCATTACTACCTCCATGAAGTTTTCGATCGCACCTGGGCCATTCTATCACATCTGTATGGTGAAGAAGATCTCAAGGCGATGGGTCTCAAGGATGATTTTGACTGGTCTGCACCTCCACCGAAGAAATACAAGAAGGTCAAGGTTCCTCCTTTGGTGTCCAGCTCATACTCTTCATCACGCGACACCGATGAGCATGAAGACTTGGACGACACTGCGGCAGGCCCTTCCACGACAAACGACCCCAACAACGCTGGCGCTCCTTCATCAACTTGATATTCTTCAGGGGCGTTAGTCCTCATTTTCGACCCTTTTGGTCATTCGATGACAAAGGGGAGAATTTTGAGTTAGTCTTCAAGCGGGTCTATCTATATGGGCTTTTTTTTTGCAAAGTTACAACTCTCGTTCTTCTGAGACTTTATTGGATCGAGTTGTAAACTTAAACCCGATGGTGCTCTGATACGTTTAATGTGTTTTTCTGCATGCTTATTCCTCATATATGTTAATGCACGCATGCTGAATTACATCAGTCACCATATTTCATCATGCATTTCAAATTCCTCATTATGATATGTCAAATGTGTGTATGAATTACAAGATATAGGGGGAGATCTCCATGTTTCTACTCTTCAAGTGTGCAATGCATCAAAAGCAAATTCCTCACCGTGCACATCTTTAGGGGGAGTTCTTCTATATCTTGCAATCAAATTCCTCAATATCAGTATTTTACACTTCATATGTTTATCCCCGTTGAAAACTTAACCTATATTGTCATCAATCACCAAAAAGGGGGAGATTGTAAGTGCATCTAGTGCCCCTTAGTGATTTTTGTGTATTAAAGACTTATAGGTTAAGGCACTAATGTGTTTTTGAGTGTACACAGGTCTATAAGTCTATGAGGAGTTTAATATTTACAGAGAAAGTCGACCCCTAAAAATGAGGTTCTTCGACTGAGCACTTTGGATTTCTGAAGACTTTGAAGACTTTGAAAGTGAACAAATTGGTGCAACCCTGAAGAGTTGGTATTCGTTCGAGGAACATGAAGCATGAAGACTTCTGTTTTAGTAGTTTCATTTTCTCTTTCTTGAGTCATAGGAAACACCGTATTGTTAAAGGGGGTCGAGGAAATACTAAGGAAAAATTTCCAGGTGATGCTCAACTCAAAATCCTACACCTACCAATCCCTTCGAGTGAAGCCATTGGAAATCTCATACAGTTCAGTCATATTCTTCAGTGACAGAGACGAAGTTCTTCTGGTCTCTGAGGAATTTGCTCTAACTGAGGAGTTAGGAATTCGCCAGTGCGGATTGCCTACATAGTGAGGAACATGATAGCCTCAAGGAATTTGATACTCAAAATTCCAGACCGTTGCTGTGATATGCGCCAGCTGTCCCAAAATATCTACCCACCTAACAGTCATATCATTGAAGGGCATTTATGTCTTATCATGTCAGGCTGCTCCCTAGGCTATAAATAGCCGCTGCCTACAACCACTAGCTGGTTGGCTGCTCCGAGAGAAACTGACAGTTGTCATTTGAGAGCATCCCATCCTCCGAGGACTTTGAGCGAAAATCATCAAGTGAGGAAAACCCAAACCCAACACCTACAAACCCCAAGTGATTGAGCATCACTGAAGAGATTGATCCTGCGTGGATCCGACGCTTGTTACCTTTGAAGACTGTGCTTCTTCCAGACGGTTAGGTGTCAAGGTCTGGAGCATCCAAGAGGAGTTGTGGATCGCCAAGTGACCAAGTTTGTGAAGGTTCAGAAGTCACCTGAAGACTTACCACAAGTGATTGGGCGAGGTCTGTGTGACCTTAGCTCAAGGGGAATACGGTGAGGACTGAGTGTTCTAGACTGCGTGTTCAGAACTGGGTGTCCGGGACTGTGTGTCCTCAGGTTTAAATACCTAGCCTCCCTAACCAGACGTACAACTGTCACGACAGTTGGAACTGGTCTACCAAATCATTGTCTTCACCAAGCTCACTGGTTCTATTTCCTCAACTCTTTCATTTCCTCATAACTATGTTGAGTGCTTGTTCGTATCTGTGTCTGAAGACTTTGACTGAAGACTTTCTCAATTTCCTCAGTTCAATTTCTTCAGTTAGTTTGTCTTCATCCTGTGTTATCATGTGCTTACGCTTTCGGTACTCTGTGCTTATCTTCATTTCATCATGATGACTATGCTTGTGTTCTGTTATGTTTCCTTTGAGTACTTATTCCGCTGCTAGTAGTTCTTCGCTAAGGAATTTCCTCACCTGCAAATTCCTCAGTGAAGAATTCATAAAAATCACCTATTCACCCCCCTCCAGTCGATATAACGCAGTTTCAGGTTGTAGCTGAGAGAGCGTGTGTGTGCAGAGGAGGACTTGTCTTGGTTTTGCAGCTAGGAGTGTGCAGTTTGGTAGCCACCTGATACATGTTATTTTTGTATTTATTTTGTTGTGCGGCGTGATCTCAGTGTGTTATGCCAAGTGCTAGGTTCGCTTCATTGAAAAATAGCAAAGAAATTCCCACAAGAGGTTCACTTCTTTTTCTAATGCAAATTGTATTGTTTGTGGGATGATTGAAATTAATAGTATCGAAGTTCACTTGCAAAAAATAATGCGGTTCACTTTCGAGAGTGACGTTGCTCACTTGCGCTCGACGTGAATAGTGCGGAAATATTACAGAAACAACAAAAAGTAATGCGGTTCACTTTGATATATGTCGCGGTTCAGTTGCCTCTCCTCTGCGGTCCACTCTCATTTAGAAAAAAAATGAGAAAAAGACAACAAAAACTTGTCTGAGAAAAATTACGTCTGACAAAAAAAATTATGCAGCTCGCTTGCCCGTTTGATGCAGTGCAGTTTTCAGTCTAAAGCAGTGTGGTTGGCCGTATGATGTTGTTCATCCCGTAAGTGCAATGTTTTTGTTACGGAAGCGAAAAAAAGTAATGCGGTTCCCTTCTTGATAGTGTTGTGGTTCATTTACGCCCGATGTGAAGTGCACTCTACTTTCTCGTTTTTGAAAAAATTACGTTTGAATAAAAGAAACCATGCAGTTCTCTTACCCGTCTGATGCAGTACGGTTTTTCATCTGATGCAGTGCGGTTTTCAGTCGGATGAAGTACCCACGTCGATTTGGGTGTCGTGAAAAATAGACTCTCCGCATTTCGTTAAAATCAAAATTGCTCTGAAACCGTAAGGAATTATAGAAAGTGTTCTACATGAAAAAGTTGCACCTCATCGATATCTTTCCAACGGCGTATTGTTTGAATCATTCCGACCAGTGGTTTGTAAAAAAATTGTGAAAACGGCCGCTGCCTCTCATCATCAGCCGCACGATTTTCAAAATTAATTAAAAACCGCAAGGAATCTCAACACCATTTCAACATATGAAAGGTCCGTAGCATTCCAACGGCGTATCACATGTCTCGTTTCGACAAACGGTTCGAAAACAGTACGAAGATTGCAAAAAATTCGAAAAAACAGAATTCCGCGATTCACTAAATTTAAAAATGCTCTTAAACCGTAACGAATTAGGGAAAATAATAGATATGAAGAAGATGTGCCTTGACGATATATTTCCAACGGCGTATCATTTTCTTCATTCTGAAAAGGGGTTCAGAAAAAATCACGAAAATATGCTCGCTGTCACTCGTCGTCCGCCGCACCATTTTCGAAACTTGTTTTAAACCGTGAGGAAACTCAGAAAGTGTTCAACATGGCGAAGTTGCTCCTAATCCATAACTTTTTAATGGTATATTATATGCCTCGTTCCGATAAACAGTTAAAAAACTAGAGCAAAAATAGTACCCGAAAAACACTGTGTGCAGTTTTTTCCGACACGAAGTTCACTAGTCTGTATTGCAGTGCTCTTGCGATAGAAAATGCAATTCTCTCGTGTTGAGCGTGCAGTGTGGAAGTGTTGTCAAAATAACTATTCTGCTAATATTAGCATAATAGACCGGTTGTGTATATGTGATGATACTTAACTACTAGGTACAATGCATAAAATTGAAAACGAACAATACTGAAACTAATAATCCCTCCTGGGGCCAGTATTCCGGCAGCCCCTCGCCAGCAGCTCCCTGGTGCTCAGCGTTTTCCCAGTGCAGAGGCAGTACTCCACCTCCTCCGCCTCGCAGCGCTTGACGTACCGATCTGCCTCTTGCTGGTGGACGCGCATGGCCTATCTTGCCATTTTGTTGGGTGCCCACCGGAGCTCCTCGTCGATGGCATGCTGGAGCTTATCGGCCCACCTACATGCCGCGACGAGGCGCCCAGCGCCTATGACCTTTGTAACATCCCTAGCTTCTGGTACTGCCTAGTGTTTGCATCATGTTTAAATTTTTGAAAACTTGAACTGAGGAAATTTGGAAGCCTCAAAAACTTAAATAAAAGAAGGGCAAAAACCCTAAAATCTCATTCATTGTTCCAAAATGCTCTTCTTAAATGTTTGATAATTTTTGGCAAGGGTTCTGGTCCCAACCAAAATATTGAACATTTTTAAGGACTTAATCTTGGGACTTTGAATTTAAATCATTAGCTATTTGAATTTGAATTATATTCATATAATTAGAATATAATTTCAAATACCCCTGAAATATTTTGTGAGCTTTTGGAAAAGTCCATCTAGCAAAATAAAAATATTCAGAGGATATTTGGCACTGTTTTGGATTTGTCAAATTTGAAAAAACAGTGGCAAAGTAAAAAAACAAAACAGAAGAAAATAAATCAGAGTCAGAAACCTACCTGACCTCACCTGGCTGGCCCAGCCCACCAGCGCCTCCAGGTTGTCTTCTACCTGAGGCAGCTGTGTGGCAGCAGCACAGCCGAGCTGCGCCAGCTCCTGCTTGCCTCCTCCCGCTTCCCCCTCATCGCCTGGAAGCCCCGCGCGATGCCACGCGCCGCCCCGCACCTCTCTCACTCCCTCTCGTTCCTTCGCTCCCCTGGATCTCTCTCTTCCATCGTGCCCGAGCGCCGACATCGTCGTCGCTCGCCGTTGCCGCACCCCCCCCCCCGCCATGGCCTCGCCTCTCCGACAAGCCCAGGAGTTCCGCCTCCTTGCGCTGAAGCCTTTCGCCGAGCCACGCAAGCCAAAGCGCCCCGTGGAGCCATCGCCGTTGCCATCTCCGCATCCGGCCGCCATGGATCCCCATCTTCGCCCCGCCGACTCCAGCCCCTCCCCGAGCTCCCCGAGGCCACCGTAGCAACCGCCGTGAGCTCCTCTCCATATCCCCTCTGACCCCTGCTCGTTCTCGTGCCGTAGCTGCCGTCCCCGCAAGCACCGAGCTCCGGCCATCGCCATGGCCGGCGAACCTCGCGCCCCGGAGCTCTTCCGCTCGCTCCAGTAGCTCCCGCGTGCTCTCCAGGTCCCCAGGGTCCCGACGCGCTCCTCTGCTCTCTGGCTAACGCGCTGCAGCCACCGCGCCATGCTGGCCCGAGCTCCGGACGCTGCCAAAGCCTCTGTGGTCGTCGTTCCCAGCCACCGCACGCTCAACCACCCGCACCGCTGGACGCGGAGCACTCCAAGCTCTCCATAGAGCCTAGTCGCGCACCAAACCGTCGCCGAACGGTGATTTCCGAAGCTCGTCGCCGTTTACTGTGGTCACCGGCGACTCATCGCCGGCATATCTGACATGGCGACGTCATTAGCTGCTAATGGCCGTGCTAATCACCCCCTTGAGCCACTGACATGTGGGTCCCCGAGCCTAATTAGGTTAATCTAATTATCCTGCTTAAATTAGTGCTAATCTTGCGGGCCCCATGTGTCAGCATTGACTTTGGACAAGTCAGCGTTGACCGGTCCCACCTGTCAAACACCCAAACCAGCCCTGTGTCACTGACGTGTGGCCCCCACACGTCAGGTTTGACTCTGGGCGACCCAGTTGACCTGCTGACCTCAGCCTTACGTCATGCTGACGTAGTAAGTATTTTCTGGAATTAGGATAAATCAGAAAAGGTTTATAAATTCCAGAAAATGTTTTGAACTTCTAAAATTCATAGAAAATCAACCGTAACTCCAAATGAAATAATTTATATATGAAAAATTATCAGAAAAATTCAAGGAATCCATCTGTACCATTTTCATGCATGTTTGAACAATGTTTGTCATCTGTTTTGGACAAAACAAATAAAGGGCATTTAAATAATCACATATGGAGTTGGAATTTGAATCATGTATTCAACCCAACTTCATTTAAAACATAGCTAGGTGCATTAGCCCAAAACACATTCATATTGCCATGTCATGAGCATGCATCATATTGTGCATTGCATTAATTGTGTTCTTTCTTGTTTGCCGGTATTTGTCCCCTCTCGATAGACGTGATACCAATGATGTGATCGTTGACACCGATGAAGACTCAATGTTATCTTCAGAAGTGCTAGGCAAGCAAAACCCCTTGTTCATTCCGATAAAATCCCACTCTCTCGCTCCTGCTCTCTTTTACTGCATTAGGAGAACAACGACATATTTGTTACTTGCTGCGGTAGCTGAACCCCTTTATCCTCTGCATGACCTGTCATTGCCACAGTAAATAGATGAAACCCACTAGCATGAGTAGGAGTTGTTTGAGCCCTGATGTGCCTACTCATTCATGCTTGTTTGTCATGCCTGCTACTTCTTAGAGTTGAGTCAGGTCTGATTCATCGGGGATGAATCAGAGGTGTGTGAACATGTCCTACTGTGTGTGAGCTAAGTGTGTGAACACGATTTGGTAAAGGTAGCGGTGAGAGGCCATGTAGGAGTACATGGTGGGTTGTCTCATTGCAGCCGTCCTCAGGAACTGAGTTCTGTGTTTGTGATCCATGAACAGTTACTACCACACATTGGGCTCCGGGCGCTCCAAGCTCTCTCGACTTATTAATCAAGATGATCTCTGTCCAGGAGTTGCAACTAGTTTCTGGTGTTTGTAGGTAGTGTTAGTAGTCTACCAAGTGGCACCCGGTACAGGTGGGCTTGGGACAGACTAGGCACAGTGGCACGGTGTACCAAGTGGCACCCGGATGGTGGGCTTGGGAACCCTGCTCACATCGTTTGGGGCCGTAAGCGACACCCCGGCCGGATCTCCTTGCGGATGGAACCCGAATAGGCGATAAACCTGGACTAGAGACTTGTTCGGTTAGTCAGGTCGTGGCCGACTCCCTCGCTCGGCTTCCGCTTGAAGGTTGTCGAGGTACATGACGTGTACAGGGCGATAAGTGGTGAAAGCGTGTGTGAAGAAGTACACCCCTGCAGGGTTATCATTATCTATTCGAATAGCCGGATTCCTCGGATATGGAAACGTGGACCCCTTGTACAGTTCATAGACAAGTGAAAGTGGATACTCTAAAATACGCAAGATAAGCGTGAGTGCTATGGATGGCGTTCTCGTAGGGACACGGGAGCGGGTCCATAGTGGTGTATTGATATGGTGAATATGTGGACTCGTGTGCGCCACCTCAAAAGAGTTACTTGCAGTCGTAGTTCAGGTTAGCCACCGAGTCAAAGCTGGCTTGCTGCAGTTAAACTCCATCATCCCCTTTGTTGATAATGATGCATATGTAGTTAGTTCTAATGTAAGTCTTGCTGGGTACATTTGTACTCACGTTGCTTAATTTATGTTTTTGCAAAGAGACTTCAGTCTCACTAGTAGTTCCACGTGGACTTCGACGTTTAGCTTGTTACCTCAGCTACGATCTTGTGCCCTCGGTAGGATCTGGTAGATAGTCAGGCCTTTCAGCCTTTTCATTTATAGTTGTCTGTACTCAGACATGTTAAGCTTCCGCATGTGCTTTGACTTGTATGCTCTGATTGTTGGGTCATGAGACCCATGTTTGTAATATCTCGCTCCTTGGAGCCTTATAAATACTTGAGTCGTAGAGTCATTTTGTGATGCCATGTTGTATTGCACATATCGAGCATATTGTGTGTATGTTATTGAAATGCTTGGTATGTGTGGGATCTGACTATCTAGTTGTTTATCTTTAGTAGCCTCTCTTACCGGGAAATGTCTCCTAGTGTTTCCACTGAGCCATGGTAGCTTGCTACTGCTCCGGAACACTTAGGCTGGCCGACATGTGTCCTTCTTTGTTCCTGTGTCTGTCCCTTCGGGGAAATGTCACGCGATGAATACCGGAGTCCTGTTAGCCCGCTACAGCCCGGTTCACCGGAGTCCTGCTAGCCCAGTGGTACAGCCTGGATTCACTCGCTGATAACCGACACGTTCGATGTTGGGTCATGGATACCTGTCCCTGTAAGTTTGTGCCACTTTGGGTTTACGACTAGCCATGTCAGCCCGGGCTCCTTATCATATGGATGCTAGCGACACTATCATATACGTGTGCCAAAAGGCGCAAACGGTCCCGGGCAAAGGTAAGGCGACATCCGTGGGAATACCGTGCGTGAGGCCGCAAAGCGATATGAGGTGTTACATGCTAGATCGATGTGGCATTGAGTCGGGGTCCTGACAGCGTTGGTATCAGAGCTTGACTGCCTGTAGGATTACCAAGCCAAACTGGTCGAAGTTGAGTCTAGAAATTGTTTAGTTATATAGGGGAATTGATTGTGGGATGGAACGTAAGGCTCTCTTTACTCCTTATACCTTATGCCCTTCTGATCTGAGTCATCTTATCTTTCCTACGGGGATTAAGAACTAGGCTATCTCTTCTTTCTATCAGGATCACGTGTTACTAATCTGTAGACTTGTAAGATTGTTGGACTCAAGCCTCTGTTCAGTTTCTACTACTTCTATATGTTAATTATTGATCTCGAAACCTTATTATTGTGCTTCTGAGTGGTTATGCCACCATTTTTGTGAATGTCTCAAATCTTTCTGAGCATTTACAGCCGTTATGCTGTCCGAGTCATCTCAGGTCTCTAAACAGTCTGATGCACTTGCAAATTCCTTCCTCCCGTTTCAATGTTCCTTTGGGCCAGATTAACCACACTAATCAGTGAGTTGAGGTACTTTGTTACCTTGACATATATGTTGGAGCTGGTATTATGACCCTAGGTGTCTTAGGGGATCATCTAGTAATTTAGCCATGATTTGTGTCCCAGTGTGATGATTCTGGCCATCATTCTCGTAAGCATCATGTGATGCCAACTAGTTAGTAGGTATTCCATTCCTGGGTTTTCGAACCAAGATTCACCCTACTTACTTCATGTTGATAGTGTTGCTAGTTCCTTTAGATTATTAATAACCTTTGCATTAGTCCTCGAGGTCCGTGGTATATCCTTCTTCCAAATACCATGAACCACTTACGGCAAAAGTTTGTTGGATCAAAAGATCACAACAGGAGTGCTCTCGATGGGTTCTCCATTCATAATTGTGACTCCGCCAGTTCTACCTTTCCGCATGGATTGTCCGGAAGAAATATGTTGAATTCGTTCGACATGCTAGTCCATGCATCCACAACTCGGAAAATCATATGTTCCTTTGAGTTGTCCCTCCTTAGTTGTTTTCTGGCCCTCGTCTATTAATTAATAGTCAAGAGTATGCGTGCATTCGTTCATCGATACCTATTACTCTTGTGGTCCATCAAGCCATTCTATTCCGGAATGACTAGGAGAAATGAACTCCAGTACCTCATCCATATCTAGGATTGGGTCAAAGTAGTCATACTCCGCAGACCAAAATGCCAATCCAACTTTTGTTCTGTTCTACCTTGAAGTGTTACCCTCTTCATGTCAGAATTATCATGAGAATTGCACCACCTCTTATGAACTCTTGGTACAGTGATTCTTCTTGCCATCATTGTTCATTCCTCGGTTCCTGTGTTATTGTAACCGGAATGCCGACAAGTGAATCGTGGTGTGTGACATCAATACTGCTAGCAACTCTGTTGCTTGGTAGTTAAATGGACAATAACCTCATTCTTAACGTGTTGGTTCTTGAATCATCATTCTAAGATTGATCATGCTACCTTGTCCATCTTCCTGGTGCACATTTTGATTGATGAGTTAGGATTTTGTCAAGTCCTCGCTCATTTGATCATATCATCTTGCCCTGAAAAGCAAGATTGTTCTCGAGCTTAGAGACATATCGGTGGTTCGTGATTTTCCGAATATCTTCTTGGAAGTATTACCAGGTTGTCACCTGACTGTTTTGTTGAGCTCGTGATCAAGTTGGTTTATCCTGTAACCACCCCTTCTCCAAGAATCTGTGTGGGATACCCCTGAGCGAGTTGGCTAAGCTGAACAACAACTTGGAGAGTTGGAAGATGGAAGCTTGCCCGACTTAGTTCATGTTAAGGGATATCTTTTTGTGTGTGTGTGTGTTGAACAAAGATGATATCTTCATCAATTGGTCCTTGTGATCAATTGTTGGATCTATTATCTTACCCAAACCTTTGATTGAGTATGGGCTATCATCAAATCAAATCAGAACCAACGATATTCGTAATGTTGTCTTACTCGTGGTTGTTCCTCGAGCATACACCATTATATCTTTCGGGTCTGACCAATACTACCACCGTGTTCACATGATGGTGGATGTCCAGTGATATGGAAATTCCGATGAGTTGTTGTTGAGCCCATCAGCAAGATATTTAACCTCTCCATGATTATGTTGAACATCCATCTAGTATTGGAAACTTTTGTAAACATTACCTTCGTGTTCCATTCATGAGGTATATGTTCGGAGGAAAGAAGTGACTTTCTTTAATTCACATGCACTTGGTGTAAGTTGCCGCCATGGATCCGAGAAAGATTGTTTTTGTTTCCTTTGGAATCATCCCAAGTCAGTCATGCATGTGCGAAGTATACATTGGACTGTGAGATTAGCTACCTCCATTCCATATGTATCCCCTAGCACACCAAGCCACTGATTGATTTGTTCAAGGAAAGGAAGTTCCTTCTTAAGAGCATGCCTTATGCAAGGACTTCAATATCCTCGATTATGGTTCCCCACCTGAACTCGGTAGTGTTTTATTGTAAGACTACCATGGGATCATGTTTGTCCGGGACAACGTGTTCACATGTTTGTAGCAGAACCAGCTCATGTTTTGGAGCTTACTACCGTAGTCCATTTCCGAGAATCTCGCAACGTTATCTCGTCGAATTGTGTTGCAAACTTTCATTTTTCTTCCTAGACTCGATGAGTCTGGATATCTTGACACCAACCAGATCTGAATCTCAGGCAGATATGATGGTTGGAACATTTCCCAAGAACTATAATATTGGCCCCTCGATAACCGGTAAGATGGATGTCGTGGCCAACACACCCAGCCGGAAGACCCATTATTGTAGTATCTTGATTGAGGAAGTTGGCCACCTCCCCATAAGGATTTCGCAGGATTTACCTCCGTAGTTATTCCTTATGGATTCTTGTGCTCCCGAAGTCCGACCTTTTACTTGATGTTCTAGATATCAAACCATATCTATGAATGGGTTACACTAGCACGTCAAGGAGAACATTAGAAGCGGAGTGCTAAATGTCTCTCGGTCGATCATCCAGATTTTATTTCCTTGGCCCCGCCAAGGGTGAAATCTGAGAAAGTGTTATCTTCCTTTGCATCTGCATCTTTCACCGGTATTCATCATGGTAGTAAGTGGTGTTGCCAGGATCCTTGACACGGATATTGGTAAAACCTTGATGATTGTGGAAATGCTCAAGTTCTTGAGAGCACGCACAAGCGCTAGGTGTTATCATCGGCACTAGCTGGATTGCTCTCAGTTTCCTCGGCAATGCTATAACTTTTCAAATAGTGAATTCACTCTCTATTATTGGGTTCTTCCCTAGTTACCAGAATCATTCCTAGCATTTGCATTTTGTTCCCAGCTTGCACCGCCAATGTGCCATTCCACCATGGGTCTCTGCCATTTCCGATGATAAGCAAAAATCATCCATTGCGTTGTCTTCAACAAGGTAATCCACATCATCCAAGTCCGAGTATGCCATTCTACCGACCCCTCCAAACGATCGCTCGAGAATTGCCTTAGGCTGATATAGAGAGTCTCAATGATCTCTATATCAAAGGTAATTCTTTTTGCCACTTAAGGGGATATTTCTACGAGTCACCATCCCTAAGGTGCCTCGTTGTGGTATCAGGGCAATTCAACTCCTCGCTACGTTGACAACCGATCACCACATTCTTAAGTCTGGAATTGTTGTCTACCTAGTGAACCTTGTCATCTGCTCCACTCCATCCCTCTAAAGGTATGCTTCGTCTCTCAGCTCGAGAGATGTTGCTATGTCTCATTCCGAGAGTTAATCCTGAGTTGTTCGACCTTCGAGAAGATTGATCCTTCTGGAGTTCCCTTCTCCTCTCATTGTCATGTTGATTGGAGTTCTCGGAGCAAGACATCAAGACAATGATGGTGATCGAATCAATGTTCTTATGAAGGACAACCTGGATCGTGAAGATTGTGTTAGGTCGCGTTCCCCATCGTCTTACCCTACACTTGAATCTCGAGACGAGATTCTTGTTTAGTGGGGGTGAGTTGTAACATCCCTAGCTTCTGGTACTGCCTAGTGTTTGCATCATGTTTAAATTTTTGAAAACTTGAACTGAGGAAATTTGGAAGCCTCAAAAACTTAAATAAAAGAAGGGAAAAAACCCTAAAATCTCATTCATTGTTCCAAAATGCTCTTCTTAAATGTTTGATAATTTTTGGCAAGGGTTCTGGTCCCAACCAAAATATTGAACATTTTTAAGGACTTAATCTTGGGACTTTGAATTTAAATCATTAGCTATTTGAATTTGAATTATATTCATATAATTAGAATATAATTTCAAATACCCCTGAAATATTTTGTGAGCTTTTGGAAAAGTCCATCTAGCAAAATAAAAATATTCAGAGGATATTTGGCACTGTTTTGGATTTGTTAAATTTGAAAAAATAGTGGCAAAGTAAAAAAACAAAACAGAAGAAAATAAATCAGAGTCAGAAACCTACCTGACCTCACCTGGCTGGCCCAGCCCACCAGCGCCTCCAGGTTGTCTTCTACCTGAGGCAGCTGCATGGCAGCAGCACAGCCGAGCTGCGCCAGCTCCTGCTTGCCTCCTCCCGCTTCCCCCTCATCGCCTGGAAGCCCCGCGCAATGCCACGCGCCGCCCCGCACCTCTCTCACTCCCTCTCGTTCCTTCCCCTCCCCTGGATCTCTCTCTTCCATCATGCCCGAGCGCCACCAT
>NC_057797.1:261897711-261946790 GCF_018294505.1 Triticum aestivum | reverse complement strand
CTCCGGCCGCCGTGGATCCCCATCGTCGCCCCGCTGACTCCAGCCCCTCCCCGAGCTCCCCGAGGCCACCGTCGCAACCGCCGTGAGCTCCTCTCCGTTTCCCCTCTGACCCCTGCTCGTTCTCGTGCCGTAGCTGCCGTCCCCGCAAGCACCGAGCTCCGGCCATCGCCATGGCCGGCGAACCTCACGCCCCGGAGCTCTTCCGCTCGCTCCAGTAGCTCCCGCGTGCTCTCCAGGTCCCCAGGGTCCCGACGCGCTCCTCTGCTCTCTGGCTAATGCGCTGCAGCCACCGCGCCGTGCTGGCCCGAGCTCCGGCCGCCGCCAAAGCCTCTGTGGTCGTCGTTCCCAGCCACCGCATGCTCAACCACCCGCACCGCTGGACGCGGAGCACTCCAAGCTCTCCATAGAGCCTAGTCGCGCACCAAACCGTCGCCGAACGGCGATTTCCGAAGCTCGCCGCCGTTTACTGTGGTCACCGGCGACTCATCGCCGGCGTATCTGACATGGCGACGTCATTAGCTGCTAATGGCCGTGCTAATCACCCCCTTGAGCCACTGACATGTGGGTCCCCGAACCTAATTAGGTTAATCTAATTATCCTGCTTAAATTAGTGCTAATCTTGCGGGCCCCATGTGTCAGCATTGACTTTGGACAAGTCAGCGTTGACCGGTCCCACCTGTCAAACACCCAAACCAGCCCTGTGTCACTGACGTGTGGCCCCCACACGTCAGGTTTGACTCTGGGCGACCCAGTTGACCTGCTGACCTCAGCCTTACGTCATGCTGACGTAGTAAGTATTTTCTGGAATTAGGATAAATCAGAAAAGGTTTATAAATTCCAGAAAATGTTTTGAACTTCTAAAATTCATAGAAAATCAACCGTAACTCCAAATGAAATAATTTATATATGAAAAATTATCAGAAAAATTCAAGGAATCCATCTTTACCATTTTCACACATGTTTGAACAGTGTTTGTCCTCTGTTTTGGACAAAACAAATAAAGGGCATTTAAATAATCACATATGGAGTTGGAATTTGAATCATGTATTCAAACCAACTTCATTTAAAACATAGCTAGGTGCATTATCCCAAAACACATTCATATTGCCATGTCATGAGCATGCATCATATTGTGCATTGCATTAATTGTGTTCTTTCTTGTTTGCCGGTATTTGTCCCCTCTCGATAGACGTGATACCGATGATGTGATCGTTGACACGGATGAATACTCAATGTTATCTTCAGAAGTGCCAGGCAAGCAAAACCCCCTTGTTCATTCCGATAAAATCCCACTCTCTCGCTCCTGCTCTCTTTTACTGCATTAGGACAACAACGACATATTTGTTACTTGTTGCGGTAGCTGAACCCCTTTATCCTCTGCATGACCTGTCATTGCCACAGTAAATAGATGAAACCCACTAGCATGAGTAGGAGTTGTTTGAGCCCTGATGTGCCTACTCATTCATGCTTGTTTGTCATGCCTGCTACTGCTTAGAGTTGAGTCAGGTCTGATTCATCGGGGATGAATCAGAGGTGTGTGAACATGTCCTACTGTGTGTGAGCTAAGTGTGTGAACACGATTTGGTAAAGGTAGCGGTGAGAGGCCATGTAGGAGTACATGGTGGGTTGTCTCATTGCAGCCGTCCTCAGGAACTGAGTTCTGTGTTTGTGATCCATGAACAGTTACTACCACACATTGGGCTCCGGGCGCTCCAAGCTCTCTCGACTTATTAATCAACATGATCTCTGTCCAGGAGTTGCAACTAGTTTCTGGTATTTGTAGGTAGTGTTAGTAGTCTACCAAGTGGCACCCGGTACAGGTGGGCTTGGGACAGACTAGGCACAGTGGCACGGTGTACCAAGTGGCACCCGGATGGTGGGCTTGGGAACCCTGCTCACATCGTTTGGGGCCGTAAGCGACACCTCGGCCGGATCTCCTTGCGGATGGAACCCGAATAGGCGATAAACCTGGACTAGAGACTTGTTCGGTTAGTCAGGTCGTGGCCGACTCCCTCGCCCGGCTTCCGCTTGAAGGTTGCCGAGGTACATGACGTGTACAGGGCGATAAGTGGCGAAAGCGTGTGTGAAGAAGTACACCCCTGCAGGGTTATCATTATCTATTCGAATAGCCGGATTCCTCGGATATGGAAACGTGGACCCCTTGTACAGTTCATAGAAAAGTGAAAGTGGATACTCTAAAATACGCAAGATAAGCGTGAGTGCTATGGATGGCGTTCTCGTAGGGAGACGGGAGCGGGTCCATAGTGGTGTATTGATATGGTGAATATGTGGACTCGTGTGCGCCACCTCAAAAGAGTTACTTGCAGTCGTAGTTCAGGTTAGCCATCGAGTCAAAGCTGGCTTGCTGCAGTTAAACTCCACCATCCCCTTTGTTGATAATGATGCATATGTAGTTAGTTCTAATGTAAGTCTTGCTGGGTACATTTGTACTCACGTTGCTTAAATTATGTTTTTGCAGAGAGACTTCAGTCTCACTAGTAGTTCCACGTGGACTTCGACGTTTAGCTTGTTACCTCAGCTACGATCTTGTGCCCTCGGTAGGATCTGGTAGATAGTCAGGCCTTTCAGCCTTTTCATTTATAGTTGTCTGTACTCAGACATGTTAAGCTTCCGCATGTGCTTTGACTTGTATGCTCTGATTGTTGGGTCATGAGACCCATGTTTGTAATATCTCGCTCCTCGGAGCCTAATAAATACTTGAGTCGTAGAGTCATTTTGTGATGCCATGTTGTATTGCACATATCGAGCATATTGTGTGTATGTTATTGAAATGCTTGGTATGTGTGGGATCTGACTATCTAGTTGTTTATCTTTAGTAGCCTCTCTTACCGGGAAATGTCTCCTAGTGTTTCCACTGAGCCATGGTAGCTTGCTACTGCTCCGGAACACTTAGGCTGGCCGGCATGTGTCCTTCTTCGTTCCTGTGTCTGTCCCTTCGGGGAAATGTCACGCGATGAATACCGGAGTCCTGTTAGCCCGCTACAGCCCGGTTCACCGGAGTCCTGCTAGCCCAGTGCTACAGCCTGGATTCACTCGCTGATGACCGACACGTTCGATGTTGTGTCATGGATGCCTGTCCCTGTAAGTTTGTGCCACTTTGGGTTTACGACTAGCCATGTCAGCCCGGGCTCCTTATCATATGGATGCTAGCGACACTATCATATACGTGTGCCAAAAGGCGCAAACGGTCCCGGGCAAAGGTAAGGCGACACCCGTGGGAATACCGTGCGTGAGGCCACAAAGCGATATGAGGTGTTACATGCTAGATCGATGTGGCATTGAGTCGGGGTCCTAACAACCTTCCTCGCTAAGTACCCTTCTTCATACACCTCCTCGACACAACGATGCGCCCGGCCCCAAAGCTCCGCTGGCTCCTTTTTCCAGGCGGCAACATGGGCTTCACAGGCCGCCTAGTACCTGGCTTCCTCCTCCGCCATCTCCTTCTTGAACGCCACTTGCCTGGCTTTCTCACTCGGCGGCAGCGACTTCCACAGACAAAGATTGTATTGGCCCCAAAACCAATCCAAAGTTGGGGGTCCGGCGCAACCTCGTCAGGCGGCGCGTTGTGTTCCTCGTCGCTTCTAATCGAGTGAGCATCCTGGGGGGGCTACTCCTCGTCGGTGCGTGGGCAGACCGGCAGTGCCACGACAGAGATTTGAGAGAGGGAGAGAGAGAGGGCGAGCGAGGGGAGGATGTTGATGAGAATGCAGGCGGGACGACGTGAGGAAGATAGTATTTATTGGAGGCCGGAATATAGATTGACGGGGACAGTACAAACGCCGGTCGCCGGAATTTATGAGTACTGTAGTTTGAATTACACACGATTCCCGCAACGAAATCCGTGTGTGAACATAATAGCCAAAATCCGTGTGTGAACATAATAGCCGGCGGTTTCCAATGCAGAACCGTGTCTGATTAAAGATACCCGCCATTCACCTACCAAACCTCGAGCCCCGAGATAGACTGCCAATCGTGTGGGGGGCGGTTGACTTGCCAGATCTTTACATTTTCTTTTTTGAACACCAGATATTCACATAGTCTGATGATTTTTTAACTCGCACACAAGTACACAAAAATATGATTTTTCAAACTGTTATGGTTAGGCGTTGCATGTAGATGTAGTTCAAATTTGAATTACGATCATTAAATGGTTAAAAAATTACTTAAATATCTTGAAAAGGTCAAATGATCTCTCAAATTTTCCAAATTTTCACAAGACAGTTGTATTAGTGCACATTAAACATAGAAAAAAATTTGAAGGCCGTAAGAGGAAGCTATCCCCTGTTCGTCATCAAACATGCATTGTTCCCTCTCGGAATCACGAACCTTCTAGTGACTTGCTCCAGTTTGTGAGGGGTGTGTGTCCAAACTTTCGTCAAACATGCCAATTTTTGTTACCACATCATCTTGGTGGCATGACATTAAATCAAGAAAGGTTTCATTTCTCCATGCATGTGTGCCCATGCCTTGAGACCAATATGTTTGAAAATTCCTTCTAATTTACTGCACATGGAACTAACTCGCACACAAGTACACAAAAATATGATTTTCAAACCGCTATGGTTAGGCGTTGCATGTAGATGTAGTTCAAATTTGAATTACAGTAATTAAATGGTTATAAAATCACTTAAATGTCTTTAAAAGGTCAAATGACCCCTGAAATTTTCAAAAATTTCACATGACAGTTGTATTAGTGCATGTTAGACATAGAAAAAAAATGAACGCCGTAATAGGAAGCTATCTCCCATTCTCCGTCAAACATGCATTGTTCCCTGTCGGAACAACGAACCTTCTAGTGAGTTGCTCCGGTTTGTGAGGGGTGTGTGTCCAAACTTTCGTCAAATAGGCCAATTTTTTTCCCACATCATCTTGGTGGCATGACATTAAATGAACCAAGGTTTCATGTTTTTCTGATCATTTTTTTAATTTTTTGGAATTAAAATGCCATGTCACTCCATGCATACTTATGCATGTGTCCATGTCGTGAGACCAATATGTTTGAAAATTCCTTCTAATTTACTGCACATGGAATTAACTTGCACACAAGTACACATAGATGATTTTTCAAACCGTTTTGGTTAGGCGTTGCATGTAGATGTTGTTCAAATTTGAATTACGGTCTTTAAATGGCTAGAAAATCACTTAAATTTTTTAAAAGGTCAAATTACCGCTAGAATTTTCAAAAATTTCACATTACAGTTGAAGTATTGCACGTTAGTCGTAGAAAAAAATTGAAGGCCGTAAGAGGAAGCTATCTCCCATTTGTCATCAAACATGCATTGTTCCATTTCGGAACCACGAGTCTTCTAGTGAGTTGCTCTAGTTTGTTAGGGGTGAGTGTCCAAACTTTCGTCAAACCTGCCAATTTTTTTACCACATCATCTTGGTGGCATGACATTACATCAACCAAGGTTTCATGTGTTTCTGATATTTTTTAATTTTTTTGGAATTAAAATGCCATGTCACTCCATGCATACATATGCCTGTGTCCATGCCGTGAGACAAATATGTTTGAAAATTCCTTCTAATTTACTGCACATGGAATTAACTCACACACAAGTACACAAATACAACCGTTATGGTTAGGCGTTGCATGTACATGTGTTCAAATTTGAATTAAGTGGCTAGAAAATCACTTAAATGTCTTTAAATGTCAAATGACCCCTAGAATTTTCCAAAATTTCACATTACAGTTGTAGTAGTGCATGTTAAACATAGAAAAAAATTGAAGGCCGTAAGAGGAAGCTATCTCCCGTTCATCCTCAAATATGCATTGTTCCCTCTCGGAACCATGAGCCTTCTAGTGAGTTGCTCCGGTTTGTGAGGGGTGTGTGTCCAAACTTTCGTCAAACAGGCCAATTTTTTACCACATCATCTTGGTGGCATGACATTAAATCAAGCAAGGTTTCATGTTTTTCTGATAATTTTTTAATTTTTTGGAATTCAAATGCCATGCAACTCCATGCATGTGTGCCTATGCCTTGAGACCAATATGTTTGAAAATTCCTTCTAATTTACTGCACATGGAATTAACTCGCACACAAGTAGACAAAAATATGATTTTTCAAACCATTATGGTTAGGCGTTGCATGTAGATGTAGTTCAAATTTGAATTACAGTCATTAAATGGTTAGAAAGTCACTTAAATGTCTTTAAAAGGTAAAATGACCCCTGAAATTTTCAAAAATTTCACATGACAGTTGTATCGGTGCACGTTAGACGTAGAAAAAAATTGAAGGTCCTAAGAGGAAGCTATCTCCCGTTCGTCATCAAACATGCATTGTTCCCTCTCAGAACCATGAACCTTCTAGTGAGTTGCTCCGGTTTGTGAGGGGTGTGTGTCCAAACTTTTGTCAAACAGGCCAATTTTTTTACCACATCATCTTGGTGGCATGACATTAAATCAACCAAGGTTTCATGTTTTTCTGATTTTTTTTTTAATTTTTTGGAATTGAAATGCCATATCACTCCATGCATATGTATGCATGTGTCCATGTTGTGAGACCGATATGTTTGAAAATTCCTTCTAATTTACTGCACATGGAATTAACTTGCACACAAGTACACATATATGATTTTTCAAACTGTTTTGGTTAGGCGTTGCATGTAGATGTAGTTCAAATTTAAATTACGGTCATTAAATCACTAGAAAATCACTTAAATTTTTTCAAAGGTCAAATGACCCCTAAAATTTAAAAAAAATTCACATTACGGTTTTAGTAGTGCATGTTAGACGTAGAAAAAAATTGAAGGCCGTAAGAGGAAGCTATCCCCCATTCGTCATCAAACATGCATTGTTCCTTCTCGGAACCACGAGCCCTCTAGTGAGTTGCTCCGATGTGTGAGGGGTGCGCCAAACTTTCGTCAAACATGCCAATTTTTTTACCACATCATCTTGGTGGTATGACATTACATCAACCAAGGTTTCATGTGTTTCTGATATTTTTTAATTTTTTTGGAATTAAAATGCCATGTTAGTCCATGCTTAATTGTGTCATAGCCTTGAGACCAATATGTTTGAAAATTCCTTCCAATTTATTGCACATGGAATTAAATAGCACACATGTACACAAAATATGAGTTTTCAAATCGTTATGTTAGCTGTTGCATGTGCATGTAGTTCAAATTTCAATTACTTTCATTAAATGGCTAGAAAGTCACTTAAATGTCTTAAAAGGTCAAATGACCCCTCAAATTTTTGGAAAATTTGACATAACAGTTGTATTAGTACTACAAAATTTCTCGTACATTTAAAACACCATCCATTGCCACTGTACTCAAAATTCGTCTTTCACAGCTAATAAAAGATGTCTACAACATCACACACAGTTGTTTTCGAGGAACCGTTTGCGATGAAAATATCTCGGACTATTTAAGTCTCCTTCCTTAATCTTCGCCGGCTCGTCTGCTCCAGTGCCGGTGTCGGTGTCAAAACCGGCGGATCTCGGGTAGGGGGTCCCGAACTGTGCGTCAAGGCCGGATGGTAATAGGAGACAAGGGACACGATGTTTTTACCCAAGTTCGGGCCCTCTCGATGGAGGTAATACCCTACTCCTGCTTGATTAATATTGATGATATGGGTAGTATAAGAGTAGATCTACCACGAGATCAAGGAGGCTAAACCCTAGAAGCTAGCCTATGGTCTGGTTGTTGTATATGGAGTTGATGTCCTACGGACTACAACCCTCCGGTTTATATAGACACCGGATAGGGTTAGGGTTACACAGAGTCGGTTACAATGGTAGGAGATCTTGAATATCCGCATCGCCAAGCTTGCCTTCCACGCCAAGGAAAGTCCCATCCGTACACGGGACGAAGTCTTCAATGTTGTATCTTCATAGTCCAGGAGTCCGGCTGAAGGTATAGTCCGGCTACCCGAACACCCCCTAATCCAGGACTCCCTCAGTAGCCCCCGAACCAGGCTTCAATGACGACGAGTCCGGCGCGCAGATTGTTCGGCATTGCAAGGCGGGTTCTTCTCCAAATCCTGTGTACCTTTAGGAATAATGTCCGATTTTTGTAATGTAGTGCCCCTCGGCTTCCACGCCCAACAATGGTCGTCTTCCACGTGTAAAACAAATGCGAAAAGACGGGGCGTTTTTACATCCACACCCCTAGCCGTATAAACGAGCCGCCTATTTAACGGGATGGGGATTTAGGTCCAAACCACATCTTCTCCTCTCCGCGAGTTATCATCAGAGCGCTTCCAACAAAGGTCCATTCCAACATGACCAACCGTCGCAGCTCCTCCCCTCGCCCCTCCGGTCCCAAACCCGGGGACTAGGAGAGTTGCACCATCCCACATAGCGAGTTAGTGTCGCTTCAGGCCAAGGGATTTCTCCCTCAGGCATACATGGTCCCGGTCCGAGCCGGTCACGCCACCTACAATGGCGGAAAACAAGCGGAGAGCACCCCCAATCCTTCTAAAGGGGAGCGGGTGTGCCTCGTCCCCTATCTAATAAGGGGACTGGGATTTCCAATTCATCCATTTCTCCGCGGGCTTCTGGAGTTCTACGGCCTCCAGCTGCACAATCTCACACCCGCCTCCGTATTACATATTGCGGGTTTCGTCGCCCTTTGCGAGTTATTTTTAGGCGTTGAGGCTCATTTTGCGCTGTGGAAGAGGTTATTCTGCCTGGAGCCCCGTTCTCAAGAGGGGTCCATATACCAAGTGGGCGGAGCCAAAGTATGGCGCATCGCCGGGACCGGATACCTATCCGGAACCCCAAAGAAGGCGTCCGAGGACTGGCCTTCGGAATGGTTTTACATAGATGACGTCCCGCTACCGGACCCTATCCGGGTCGGTCTCCCTGAGTTCAACATTGCTCCATTGAAGAAACGCTTGAGCTGGCGTCCGCGGAGCTCTCAGAGACAAAGCGACAGAGACTATTGGCTCATTCCGGACTAACCATGATTGGAGTCATGGCTGCATGCATTATGCGGGGGGTGCAGCCGCTTCAATATAGAGGCCACCCCATGTGGGATTTCAACGGGGAGGATGACGCCACCCGTTACGGTCGTAAGGGGCCGGCCTCAGCGCCGCCCTAGTAAAGATCTTATCCTCTTCGTACAAGGGAGAAAAGGAGGAATTCCTCCGCGTCAACCCGCAGGCCGGATTTACTATGTACGATCCTCCAAGTTGGGTAAGTGAACAATTGCGCTTTCCCGTTTGTTTTATACTCCCACGGTTAGATATGTAGTCTAACGACTTCAATGCAGGAACTGCGACAGGAGGTAAAGGATATAAACAGCCGCCCTCCACAGCCCGAGGACCTAGAACGGTCCCTCGATTCGGAGTCCGAAGAGGATCCGGACATATCGGTGGAGTTTATCAACGGGGTGTTCCATCAGCTAAGCAAGGACAATACCTTGGTAGCCATTACGGCTGATTACCCAGGGTTAATCCCGGCCTCCCAGGTGATAGAAACCGGAGTCTCATTCCCTTGAGAGAGATTCCATTCTCACGTATTCCAGTGTTTTTGACGACAACCGTGTTTTGCAGGGGAGATTTCCGAGGCGGGAGGCCGAACCTGCGGCGGCTAGCCAACGAGGGGCCGCAGGGACCCGTGGGGAAAAAAAGGAATGTAGTCCGAACTGAGATGCCGGCGCAAAGGTACAACGCACCCTCTGTTTCCCTGGTCTTACTCTGTCAGGGCATACTAACGTTCATTCTATCTTCAGAACGAAGAGACCTCGCCGAACTACATCCGGAGAGGTTGCCAATCATGCCTCCACCAGCCAGGCTCCAACGTCTGGCCAGGAAGCGGAGGCGAGCACAAGGCGCGCACCGGACGCTCCTCTGACAGAGGATGCAGATAGGTTGTCTGCCACAAATTCTGAAGTGGAAAGTGCCATGAACCACAGGCGTCGCCGGACAGTTCTACCCTACGCTTGTTTCTCCCAAGAGGCTTTAGATGCCTTTAATTCGGGAGATGCGTACCTCCGTGCCACTCAAAATGGTTTAGCCAGAGCCACGGAGCAGTATGTAAAAGACATACGGGTAAGAAAATTTTGGTCAAATATATATATATACCAGTAGCCCCCGAGACTTGAAACAGTTAGAGCAACTGATTTAAGGATCATCTAATATGCAGGTTCTTACAGAGAAGACTACCGTACTGTCCCAGGAGATGGAAAAGTGCGAGGCCCAACTAGAGGCCGCACTAGCGGTAGCAGGGGAGCCCAAAGAGACCCCCTCAGGTAAGATACACTTCAAAAGATTAGTATTGTGCGGTGTGGGTGCAAATCTGACAAATCATATTGCAGATGGCGCCGGACTCGATCCGGAAAAGCAACAACTCTTACGCCGGCTAAAGGCCGGTGAGAGTACGTTGACAAAGGTGAGGCGAGAGAAGAATGATCTTCAGGATGCCAACACCAAGCTGTACGCCGAACTTAAAGATGTTCGTGGCCAGCTGTCGGACTCCACGGAGGAGAATCAACGGCTTCGACGCGGCATATTTAGTAAGTGCTTGAACGAACTTTGAAAAAAGAGTTCGGTGAGGAAGTCGACTAACAGAGTAATGTCTGTAGGTATGCTCACAGGTCGTCCTGCAGAGGAGATGCCCGGTTCTACGGGTGACCTCCTTCCCGAACTCTTGGAACTGCACGAGCGAATTCGGCAGGCGATGCGAAGCGTTGCCCAAGCCTTATGGCCTGCCCACTCCATGCCCGAGGGCCTTGCAGAGCTTGCGGAGAAGCTGAAGGGAGCTCGGCGGCACTTCTGGTTGTGGAAGATATCGTCCTGCCGACAAGGCGCTAGGGAGGCCTGGGCCATGGTGAAGACCCGTTTTACAAAGTCTGACCCAAACCACATGGCCAAGGTCGGACAAGTGGGGCCTGACGGGAAGGAGATCCCTGTAAGCTTAGTATACGGCCAAGTAGAGTTGGCCGCGAAGTATTCCCAGCGGGACTGTAAATTAGATAGCATGTTAGATGGTATAGAAGAGGAATACAATTAGTCAGAATGACTATGTAATTTTGAATTGACATGTGTAATGCCTTCTAGCCGGATTGTAGATCGTTTGTCGTTGCCGACCTTTTCGCTTCAACCTTGGGACCTGACGGTCCGGAGTGTGTCAGAATACCATAGCAGTTATATAAGAACCGGGGTATGCGTGGAGACCAGGCGTAGGGGTCATTAGTGCTTTATCAGACAAGTGGCCAACTAGTTATGTTATATTACATGGTTAGTAAGAAACATCTTCCAGAGAGAATAGTTCCGTTAGGGGTTCCTTTCGCTGGGAGGCATGCCCTAAAGTGCATGTCCGAACTGCGTGAAAAAATGCAAAAAAAAACATCTGGGGCGCATAAAATGAGTAAAAAGATAATCTTTTATTTTACCGACCGAATATTCCCTTAAGAACGCTAGCTTTCGGCTTCACCCAGTCTGAGGTACACATCCGGCTGACCCGACAGTAACAATCGCAGAGGTGCTCCCTTTACCGCCTAGCCAAACAATCGGGAACGTAGGGGTAAGCATAGGAGCCAGGCAACCCAGCTTGGCCAAAACTTAAGTCATATCGGTGCATATAATGGTGAAGAAAAAGGTACATGCGGAAGTTTGACGCATGTGTTGGGCGTGAAGCCCGTATAAATAAGCTTCTGTTAAAGAATCCCCCAGGTTTAATGAGCGCGAGTGGCGCGTCACTAGATGAGCCTTTAAGGGCTATAAAAGAAAAGAGGGGAAGGAGAGAAATGTAAGACAGAAAAATGCAAAAAATGGACAGAGGAAGGAGACGAACACAGAGTCTGGCGCTAGGCATAGAATCTTCAGAGACGGGTGGCGTTCCACGGGTTCGGCTCGAGTCGGTTATCCGACGCATCTCGTAGGCGGTACGCCCCACCAGTCAGGACTTGGTCGATTATGAATGGACCTTCCCACTTGGGCTTGAGTTTGTCCTTTTTCTTATCCAGTAGGCGTTGAACTAGTTCGCCAACATTGTAATTTTTGGCCCGTACTTCTCTGCTTTGATATCTTCGGGCCTGCTGTTGATAAAATACGGAACGGGCTTTTGCCACGTCACGCTCCTCCTCCAAGGCGTCCAAGTTGTCTTGCCGATCGAGCTCGGCTTCTCTTTCTTCGTACATGCGCACTCTAGGTGAGTCATGAATTATGTCACAGGGTAGAACTGCCTCTGCACCGTACACCATAAAAAATGGTGTGTATCCGGTGGTGCGATTTGGCGTGGTCCGCAGCCCCCATAGCACGGAGTCGAGCTCCTCTACCCAGTGCGTATTAGATTCCTTGAGGGACTGCACCAGTCTGGGTTTAATGCCGCTCATGATAAGACCATTTGCACGTTCGACCTGGCCATTGGTTTGTGGGTGATAGACGGAAGCATAATCGAGCTTGATGCCCATGTTTTTGCACCAGAGTTTTACCTCATCGGCGGTAAAGTTTGTACCGTTATCAGTTATGATGCTGTGGGGGACGCCATAATGGTGTACAACCCCGGATATGAAGTCTATCACAGGTCCGGATTCGACCGTTTTAACAGGCTTGGCTTCTATCCATTTGGTGAACTTATCCACCATGACCAGTAAGTATTTTTTTCTATGGGTCCCACCTTTAAGGGGTCCGACCATGTCAAGCCCCCAGACCGCAAAAGGCCAGGTGATGGGTATAGTTTGGAGTGCGGTGGGTGGCATATGGCTTTGGTTGGCAAAAAGTTGGCAACCAACGCATCGTTGGACTAGGTCCTGAGCGTCTGCCCGGGCCGTCGGCCAATAAAAGCCTGTACGGAAAGCCTTGCTAACAAGGGACCTTTGAAGGACTCCGGTAGTGCTTTTTCTCCCAAACGGGAGATGAAGCGGCTTAAAGCCGCCACGCATCCGGTTAATTTTTGTATTTGTTTGAGGTCCTTTGGGATATCCAATTGTGACAAAGCTCGGATCTTGGCTGGATTTGCTTCAATTCCTCTACCGGATACAATGAAGCCCAAGAGCTTTCCGGCTGGAACGCCGAAGATGCATTTTTCCGGGTTGAGCTTGATGTCATATTTTCGGAGGTTATCGAATGTAAGCCTCAAGTCGTCTACTAGAGATTCGACATGTCTTGATTTGATGACCACATCATCCACATACGCCTCCACTGTTTTGCCGATCTGGTTTGCCAGACATGTCTGGATCATGCGCTGATATGTTGCACCGGCGTTTTTCAGCCCGAAGGGCATTGTGTTGAAGCAGAATGGGCCGTACGGTGTGATGAATGCTGTTGCGGCTTGGTCTGATTCTGCCATCTTGATTTGATGGTAACCAGAGTATGTGTCGAGGAAACATAACGAATTGTGTCCTGTGGTGGCATCGATAATTTGATCGATACGGGGGAGGGGGAAGGGATCCTTTGGGCAAGCCTTGTTAAGGTCTTTAAAATCGATACACAGGCGCCAGGATTTGTCCTTCTTTGGTACCATCACCAGGTTTGCTAGCCAGTCCAGATGCTTTATGTCTCTAATGAATACGGCCTCCAATAGCTTGGCTAGCTCCTCTCCCATAGCCTGTCTCTTGGGTTCAGAAAAAACGCCGAAGGGCTTGTTTGACAGGTTTGAATCCTTTTAGGATATTTAAGCTGTGTTCGGCCAGCCTGCGTGGGATCCCTGGCATGTCTGAAGGGTGCCAGGCGAAAATGTCCCAGTTCTCTCGTAGGAACTCTCGCAGTGCGGCGTCTACATCAGGGTTCAGTCGTGCCCCGATGGAAGCTGTTTTATTGGGGTCCGTTGGATGGACCTGGAATTTGACTATTTCGTCAGCTGGCTTGAAGGATGTGGATTTGGATCTCTTGTCGAGTATCACATCATACCTGTTAACCGTGGAGCGCAGCGCAGTCAGTTCCTCGGCCACTAAGGCTTCGGATAGTGCCTGAAGGGCTAATGCGGCCGTCTTGTTTTCGGCACGGAGTGCTATGTCCGGATCACTAGCTAGAGTGATAATTCCGTTCGGCCCGGGCATCTTAAGCTTCATGTACCCGTAATGGGGTATTGCTTGGAAGATTGTGAATGCTTCCCACCCTAGTAAAGCGTGATATCCGCTTTTTAACAGGGCCACCTGAAACGTGACTTCTTCGGACCTGTAATTATCCGGCGTGCCGAACACCACATCTAGTGTGATTTTTCCTGTGCAGCGCGCTTCCCGACTGGGGATTATTCCTCTAAAGGTTGTGCTGCTTCGCTCGATGCGGTTCCAGTCTATTTCCATTTTTTGAAGGGTTTCCTCATAAATGAGGTTCAGTCCGCTGCCTCCATCCATGAGCACCTTGGTGAGGCGAAAGCCGTCCACTATGGGACTGAGGACCAATGCGGCTGGTGCTCGGGCTGTTCGGAATCTAGGTTCATCACTTGCGTTGAAGGTAATAGTAGTGTCGCTCCATGGATTTATTGTTGCAACTTGATAGACTTCGGCGAGGCTGCGGAGTGTTCTTTTTTGCATATTGCTTGATGCGAAAGTCTCGAAGACTATGAGAACGGTACTGGTGTCCTCGGGCTGGCTTTCTGCGGCCTCCAGAATTAAGAGGTCCTCGCCAATTTTGGCCACCTGCCGGAGTATCCAACATGCTCTAAGGCTGTGAGTTGGTGTGGCGTCCTCTGTACTGTGAATTCTACAGGGTCCATCAAGCCACCTTTCCAGTACGGTTCCATGCCCTGTAGAGGGTTTTGGCTTTTTGGTGTTTATCCCGAGTGTCCTATGATGATGCACCCTCTTAGTTCGGACGGGATTACTATTCAAGGCCGGATTATCCCAAAATTTTATTTCGGTTTTCCAGGCGCTTTCCATCGCACAGTATTTTTGTACTATGGACGCCAAGTCAGCGAAGCATGTAATATCACGACGACTTACGGCGTTAAGGATTCCCTCGTCCGTGCAATTACTTCAGAAAATTGAGATTGCGTCTCCCTCGTGGCAATCCTTTATCCTGTTCATAACCAGGAGGAATCTGGCCCAGTAATGATGTACTGTTTCCTCGGGCCTCTGCCTGATTTGGGAGAGATCGCTTATGTTCGGGTGGGCGGGTGTCGTTGAATCTGAAACCTCACCCAATCCAAGATTCGGAGGCCGAAGAGTTTCTGAACTCCGAGGTTCGGATTCTTGGATGTTGTCCAATGAATCTAGCCCGTTGCCTGATCCTAAGCTCATGTCTTGAGTTACATCCTCCCCTCCGCGGGTATCCGGCTTGGAGGGGTCGGGAATTCGGACGTAGCTAGTCCTTAAAATAGATGAAGGGTCGCCGCACTGCGCCTCTACCACGGCAACATGGTGGGTGACTTGGGGAGAGTTAATTTCTCTTAGATCGGGTTTAAGCCCAACCTGGTCGTAATCTGTAGCGACCCCCAGGGCGGCGATGCGATCCAAGTGCTCGTTTACGGAAGAGAGCTCCATTGGATTTAGCTGCTCGACGAGCTCCGAGCTGATGTGTAGGTTGCTTTTGATGACCCGAGAGGTCACCGTCGGTGCAACAGCCGAACAGGCGGTCATGAGGAAACCACCTAGCTGGAGAGTTTGGCCGACAGCCAAGGCTCCCTTAGCAACGGCGCCGTCTTTAAAGACGGGAGGAGGCATCCTTCCTGATTGCGACGGCACAGAGGAACTCTCAATGAAAGCACCAATGTCGGTGTCGAAACCGGCGGATCTCGGGTAGGGGGTCCCGAACTGTGCGTCAAGGCCGGATGGTAACAGGAGACAAGGGACACGATGTTTTTACCCAGGTTCGGGCCCTCTCGATGGATGTAATACCCTACTCCTGCTTGATTAATATTGATGATATGGGTAGTACAAGAGTAGATCTACCACGAGATCAAGGAGGCTAAACCCTATAAGCTAGCCTATGGTCTGATTGTTGTATATGGAGTTGATGTCCTACGGACTACAACCCTCCGGTTTATATAGATACCGGATAGGGTTAGGGTTACACAGAGTCAGTTACAATGGTAGGAGATCTTGAATATCCGCATCGCCAAGCTTGCCTTCCACGCCAAGGAAAGTCCCATCCGGACACGGGACGAAGTCTTCAATCTTGTATCTTCATAGTCCAGGAGTCCGGCTGAAGGTATAGTCCGGCTACCCGAACACCCCCTAATCCAGGACTCCCTCAGCCGGCAACCCCCGAATCCTCGAATCCCGACCCCCATTCCCACACCCCTTCTTGCAAAGATTACATCATGGAAAAGCTTCGTGAAGGACCGTACGATGGCAGCATCCTCCCTGAGCGCAGCCGCCTGCACTGAGAGCGCGACGGGCTACACCGAGACTGCCGCCTCATCCGCATTGAGCACGACCGCTTCCGTCGAGAGGGCGTCTGCGGCAGCCGACAGGGCAGCTCCAGCAACCGAGACGGCTGCAGCTGTTGCTGCTACGACGGCAGTTGTAGACACCGAGAGCGCTCGAGCTGCCGTCCGTGCCGCTGATGTCGCCCTGGCCCGGGTCGAGACCATCCATGCCAAGATCGAGGATGCACACGCCAAGATATTCCAGGCCACCTCAGACTCTAGCATGTAACCCACGTTTGAAAAGGCAGTGTTGGCCATGGAGCACCTGCTTCCTCATGACGTCGCCGAGCGGGAGCTGGAGATGTAGGAGGTGGCGGAGATCAAGGAGCGCCGGGAGGAGGAGTTGCGCGTGGCCGAGGTCGAGGTAGGGAAGAGTTTGTCCGTTGAGGAATCGGCGGTGGAGTACCAACGCGAGCTCTGCCGTAGCCACTACTGCGAGTACTACAACCTTGAGGGCGGCGCCGAGGACGAGGACGAGGACGCGATCGACTTCCGCAGGGGGGACGCGGAGTCCTCCAACGACGGCATGTCGCCAGGACAAGTCATCGACGTCTCATCTCACACTGGCGATGCATAGACCGGCGCGACGGCGGATTTGTTAAAATTATGCGTACTTTGGCTTTGTTTGTAATGTTGGTCTTTTGTTTATCAATGTTTAGGTCAATTGGCTCTGTTTAATTACTAAAATTGCTCGATTCAGTAAGTGTGGTATGTCTGCTGTACGCTCTTTTTTGTGCCAAATTAGCAAGCGATGTTAAATTATGCAATGACGTACCCGGGGAAATTTCCACCAAAATTTGAATTATCAAACTCATCCCATGTGCGTAAAGCAGAAGAATCATTTGTGATGGACACAATCGTTCAAAGTGAATGGTCCGACGTCACCACGCGCAAAGTTTCCCTCCACATTTCCAAAATTTTGGCCTACCGCCAAAATATCTACCCCCACCCCTTCCCCCCTTCCCCACCCCCTTTTCTCCCCGACCACAAGTCACATTTCCCCTGTTTCCTCCTTCCTTCCTTCCTTGCTAAGCTATAGTTGCTTCCTTGTTCTCGCCGTCTCGCATCCTACCGCCGGGGTCGCCATGGTCTTCTTCAAAGACACCTCCAGCGGTTCCTCCTCCGGTGAGTACTCCTTCACCGCCCGGGTATGCCTCTCTTCTCTCTCAGGCTATGACTTGGAATGAAGGATTTTTACCCAACGGTCGATTTGAGTCATTTCTTCCTCTTGTAGCTCCCTAAGACCATCAGTGGCAACAAATGGAGCAGGGTGGCTGAATATCTATCTGCTCGTTGTCACCATCAATCTCCATACGTGAAGGTAGTTGCGTTTGATTCTGTGGATAGTGGGACGAAGTTTCTTACATGTGCAGAGAAGGTTAGACCCTCTTTCATTGTTAGAAATCATTTGTTAGATGTGATTCAGACACTGTCACTGTCCCAACCCATTCATACCACACCTTCAACCAAACGCATCCTAAGGCAGTGTCACAGTTTGTACCTAGTATCTTAAATTTTTGCCATCTCATCAGCGGTGCCATTAGAAAATTACTTAGAACCGCTTTAGCAGTTTGTGCAGCCAACTTTGGTCCACACATCCGAGCAGCCAAGCAGTAAAATACTAAATCTTTATGGCATGAAGGAACTGGGCATCGGAGCAACTACGTGCTCCGGAGTCCGGGTCCCTGATTTTTTTCTGCTGCATCGGCTCGTCAGTGCAGGGCACCAGTGCGAGATGTAGCAACAATTGTCTTTACCCAGTTATGGCATACATAGGGGACGGCCTTAGTGCTATTAGTTCTATGTTACTAAATTTGTGCATGTACACAACTGTTAATATCAATTTGTTGTCATCCAAACACTGTCGCTATGTTGTTGCAGTTATATTTACCTTCCTGATAATATGTTCAATTTTTTATTTATTGTACATGAGTAAGAACTTGTAGTGTCATTGTAGTTAATTATAGATTCTGATGTTCCTGAATTTGGTTGTTGTCTCAGTACCAATTATTTCATTTGCATATTGATCTTTTTGAGAAGATATGTCATAATTAACATGTTTCTTCAGTTTTTCAAAATCAGCATTAGTGATTTTCTATGTTGCTATAAACCCATTTGCCCTACACTTGTTACTGATCTAGTTTTAAATATTATAGGATGAACGGAAGTGTTCTTACTTGGAGTGGGTTGATCAAGAGTGGCCACAGTCTTTGAAGATGTCCCTAGCGAAGCTCTGGAGGGCCTATCCCCGACGATGTTTCGATGCCTCGCCCGATCGCACACGGCCCCAGCCTGGGCCCCAGGAGGGCCTATCCCCGACGATTTCTGGGTCGTGTGCGAAGGACACGCTATCGCACACACTCACTTGGCGACGGTACCAAATGCCGACACGGAAAGGGGTTAAAAATCGTTTGTTTAGGACCGATGCGCACCAGTGTACTGGAGAAGCATGAAGACCTGAAGAAGAAGCTAGGGATATTCATGGGGGATCCCGAACCTAGAGTGGACATTCGTTAAGAAGATTACATCATACTAGACGACACAAACTGCCACCCCGACAGCGATGATCATTATGAAGATGAAGCTGGAGCATATATTATGGAGTCTTCCACCGATCAAAATTTCTATTCGACCACCATATTACCATTAGAATTCTTCCATGTATATAGTAATAGACCACGAGGTTTTGTAATGGTACCTTAGATCGATTGTATGAATCTTGTTTGAATGGAGTGGTGTGAAATGAATGTGTTTGTCTCATGTGCATATCGGTAGTGAAATCTCTCTTTAGACATCACTCTATTTTGTTCTCACCCCTCTAAACCTATCAGATGCCTCCGAGACGTGACCCCACATTTGTCTGTCCACCGGAGCTCACTCAGTCGATTCAACAACAGAATGCCTTGATGCAGCTGCTAGTCCAGAACCAAGGCAACAACAACAACAATAACAACAACAACAACAATCCACCGCCACCACCTCCAGTCAACAACTTTGCCCGCTTTCTAAGGTTGAATCCGCCGGTGTTCTCTAGTAGCACCGAGTCGATTGTTGCTGATGATTGGCTCAGCAAGATTGGAAGGGAGCTGACCACCGCAGTTTGCACAAATGCTGAGAAGGTGCGCTTTGCCGCACATCAACTAGATGGACCCGCAGCCTCATGGTGGGAGAACTACACCGTGATACGTCTCCAACGTATCTATAATTTTTGATTGCTCCATGCTATATTATCTACTATTTTGGACTATATTGGGCTTTATTTTCCACTTTTATATTATTTTTGGGACTAACCTATTAACCGGAGGCCCATCCCAGAATTGCTATTTTTTTGCCTATTTCAGTGTTTCAGAGAAACAGAATATCAAACGGAGTCCAAACGGAATAAAACCTTCGGGAACGTGATTTTCTCACCGAACGTGATCCAGGAGACTTGGACCCTACTCCAAGGAGTCAAAGAGGAGGTCACGAGGGTGGGGGCGCCCCCCTAGGGCGCGCCCCCTGCCACATGGGCCCCTCGGTGCTCCACCGACGTACTCCTTCCTCCTATATATACATACGTACCCCCAAATGATCAGAACAGGTGCCAAAAACCTAATTCCACCGCCGCAACTTTCTGTATCCACAAGATCCCATCTTGGGGCCTGTTCCGGAACTCCGCCGGAGAGGGCCGTCATTAACAGAGGGCTTCTACATCATCATAGCCCCTCCGATGAAGTGTGAGTAGTTTACCTCAGACCTTCGAGTCCATAGTTAGTAGCTAGATGGCTTCTTCTCTCTTTTTGGATCTCAATACAAAGTTCTCCCCCTCTCTTATGGAGATCTATTCGATGTAATCTTCTTTTTGCGGTATGTTTATTAAGACCGATGAATTGTGGGTTTTGATAAAGTCTATCTACGAATAATATTTGAATCTTCTCTGAATTCTTTTATGTATGATTGGTTATCTTTACAAGTCTCTTCGAATTATCTGTCTGGTTTGGCCAACTAGATTGGTAGTTCTTGCCATGGGAGAAGTGCTTAGCTTTGGGTTCGATCTTGCGGTGTCCTTTCCCAGTGACAGAAGGGGCAGATAGGCACGTATTGCAGCGTTGCCATCGAGGATAAAAAAATGGGGTTTATTTCATATTGCATGAATTTATCACTCTACATCATGTCATCTTGCTTAAGGCGTTACTCTGTTTTTAACTTAATACTGTAGATGCATGCTGGATAGTGGTCGATGAGTGGAGTAATAGTAGTAGATGCAGAATCGTTTCGGTCTACTTGTCACGGATGTGATGCCTATATACATGATCATCCCTAGATATTCTCATAACTATGCTCAATTCTATCAATTGCTCAACAGTAATTTGTTCACCCACCGTAGAATACTTATGCTCTTGAGAGAAGCCACTAGTGAAACCTATGGCCCCCGGGTCTATTCTCATCATATCAATCTCCATCACTATAATCTTGCTTTGCTTTTTTACTTTGCCTTTACTTTTTACTTTGCATCTTTATACCAAAAATATTATATCTATCAGATCTCACTCTCGTAAGTGACCGTGAAGGGATTGACAACCCCTAATCGCGTTGGTTGCGAGTAGTTATCGTTTTGTGCAGGTACGAGGGACTTGAGCGTGGCCTCCTACTGGATTGATACCTTGGTTCTCAAAAACTGAGGGAAATACTTACACTACTCTGATGCATCATCCCTTCCTCTTCGGGGAAAACCAACGCAAGCTCAAGACGTAGCAAGAAGGATTTCTGGCGCCGTTGTCGGGGAGTCTACGCAAAAAGTCAACATACCAAGTACCCATCACAATCCCTATCTCTCGCATTACATTATTTTCCATTTGTCTCTCGTTTTCCTCTCCCCCACTTCACCCTTGCCATTTTATTCGCCCTCTCTCTCTCTCTATCATCCCTCTCTTTTCCGCTTGCCTTTTTTTTGCCCGTTTGTTGGATTGCTTGTTTGTCGCGATGGCTCAAGATACTACCAAATTGTGTGACTTCACCAATACAAATAATAATGATTTCCTTAGCACTCTGATTGCTCCTCTTGCTAATACTGAATCTTGTGAAATCAATGCTGCTTTGTTGAATCTTGTTATGAAAGATCAATTCGCCAGCCTTCCTAGTGAAGATGCCGCTACTCATCTGAATAGCTTCGTTGATTTATGTGATATGCCAAACAAAAAAGATGTCGATAATGATGTCGTTAAATTGAAGCTATTTCCTTTTTCGCTTAGAGATCGTGCTAAAGCTTGGTTTTCATCTTTTCCTAAGAATAGTATTGATTCTTGGAACAAGTGCAAAGATGCTTTTATCTCTAAGTATTTCCCTCCCGCTAAGATCATCTCTCTTAGAAACAATATTATGAATTTTGAGAAACTTGATCATGAACATGTTGCACAAGCTTGGGAGAGAATGAAATTAATGATACATAATTGCCCTGCTCATGGATTGAATTTTTGGATGATTATACAAAAATTTTATGCCGGATTGAATTTTGCTTCTAGAAATCTTTTAGATTAGGCCGCGGGAGGCACTTTTATGGAAATCACTTTAGGAGATGCTACTAAACTCCTAGATAATATTATGGTTAATTATTCTCAATGGCATTGAGGGAGTCCTGGATTAGGGGGTGTCCGGATGGCCGGACTATACCTTCAGCCGGACTCCTGGATTATGAAGATACAAGATTGAAGACTTCCTCCCGTGTCCGGAAGGGACTTTCCTTGGCGTGGAAGGCAAGCTTGGCGATACGGATATTCAGATCTCCAACCATTGTAACCGACTCTATGTAATCCTAACCCTCTCTGGTGTCTATATAAACCGAAGGGTTTTAGTCTGTAGGACAACATACACATCAACAATCATACCATAGGCTAGCTTCTAGGGTTTAGCCTCTCTGATCTCGTGGTAGATCTACTCTTGTACTACCCATATCATCAATATTAATCAAGCAGGACGTAGGGTTTTACCTCCATCGAGAGGGCCCGAACCTGGGTAAAACTTCGTGTCCCTTGTCTCCTGTTACCATCCGGCCTAGACGCACAGTTCGGGACCCCCTACCCGAGATCCGCCGGTTTTGACACCGACATTGCTGCTTTCATTGAGAGTTCCTCTGTGTCGTCGCCGTCAAGCCCGATGGCTCCTACAATCATCAATAGCGATGCAGTCCAAGGTGAGACCTTCCTCGCCGGACAGATCTTCGTCTTCGGCAGCTTTGCACTACGGGCAATTCACTTGGCCATCTGGAGCAGGTCGAAAGCTACGCCCCTGACTGTTAGGTCAGATTCGGAATTTTAAACTACACGGCTGACATCCACGGGGACTTGATCTTCGACGGATTCGAGCCACTACCGAGCGTGCCGCACTGTCCCAATGAGCATGATCTAGCTCTGCCACCGAACAGTGCCCTGGAGGCCGCACCCGCATCGGCTCCGGCCCTTAGTTCGGAGCCAATTGCACCAATCGAGGATGGGCGGTTGGACGCCACCTCGGGGGCTGCGACCCCAATGGCGATTGAGCCGAACACCAGCCCCGTACTCTGCAAGACTCATGACTCCAAGGAGCCGGACTCCTCTCTGGACTCTGAACCCTCCGCGCCCCTGCCGGTCGAATCCGATTGGGCGCCGATCATGGAGTTCACAGCCACGGACATCTTTGAGCACTCGCCTTTTGGCAATATCTTGAAGTCACTGAAGTCTCTCTCTTCATCAGGAGAGCCCTGGACGGACTACAGTCAGCAAGGTTGGGGTACGGACGATGAAGAAATTCAAAGCCCACCCACCACCCACTTTGTAGCCACTACTGACGACTTAACCGACATGCTCGACTTCGACTCCGAAGACATCGACGGTATGGACGCTGATGAAGAAGATGATGAAGAACCAGCGCCTACTAGGCCCTGGAAAGGCACCTCGTCATATGACATATACATGGTGGATACCCCAAAAGAGGGAGATGGCGATGGAACAACGGAGGATGACCCCTCCAAGAAACAGCCTAAGCGCCGGCGTCAGCGGCGCCGCTCAAAATCCCGCCAAAACAAAAACGGTGATTCCAGCACGGGAGACAATAACACTCCGGAAAGTGCCGAAGAAAACCCCCTCCAGCAAAACGTAGCACAGGAGAATCGAGAAACCAGCCCTCATGAGAGAGCGGGAGACAGAGAGGTCGAGGACGATAATTATATGCCTCCCTCTGAAGACGAGGCAAGCCTCGACGACAACGAATTCGTTGTGCCAGAGGATCCCGTCGAGCAAGAGCGTTTTCAACGTAGGCTTATGGCCACGGCAAGAAGCCTCAAGAAAAAACAGCAACAGATTAGAGCTGATCAAGATTTGCTGGTTGACATATGGACTGAAGTCCTTGCGGCCGAAGAGCATAAACTCGAACGCCCCTCCAAGAGCTACCCAAAGCGCAGGTTGCTACCCCAATTAGAGGAGGAAGCACTTGATGCGGCTGACCAGCCACCGCGTGGCCGCGACAGATAGGCCTCCCGACCCTCCACTCAAGCCGCACCCCGTCCCAAGGCACGGGAATATGCACCGGACTTACGAGACATGTTGGAGGACAAGGCAAGGCAAACACGATCGATCTACGGATCGCGTGGGCGCCCCACGGCTCGAGACGGTAACCATCACGTCGGCCACAAATTCGGCAGGGCTGAACACAGTAGACAAAGCTCATTGGAGCTACATCATGATATCGCCCAGTACAGAGGCGCCGCACACCCACTATGCTTAAAGACGAAATAATGGATCATCAAATCCCCGAGGGTTTCAAACCCGTAAACATCGAATCATATGATGGCACAACAGATCCTGCGGTATGGATCAAGGATTATCTCCTTCATATCCACATGGCCCGCGGCGATGATTTCCACACCATCAAATACCTCCCACTCAAGCTTAAAGGACCAGCTCGGCATTGGCTTAACAGCTTGCCAACATGTTTAATCAGTTGTTGGGAGGACCTGGAAGCCGCATTCCTCAACAATTTCTAGGGCACATATGTGCGACCCCCAGACGCCGATGACCTAAGTCACGTAATTCAGCAGCCAGAGGAATCGGCCAGGCAATTCTGGACACGGTTCCTAACAAAGAAAAATCAAATAGTCGACTGTCCGGACGCTGAGGCCCTAGTAGCCTTCAAGCACAATATCCGTGACGAGTGGCTGGCCCGGCACCTTGGAAAGGAAAAGTCGAAATCTATGGCAGCACTCACGACACAAATGACCCGCTTCTGCGCGGGAGAAGACAGCCGGCTTGCTCGTATCAACAATATGACCAAGAACCCTGGTAGTTTGGACACCAGGGGCATTAGTGGCAGGTCGCGTCACAACAAGCACAAGCGCCGCATTAACGGCGACAATGCTGAGGATACGGCAGTTAATGCCAGATTCAGAGGCTCTAAATCCAGTCAGCGGAAATAGCCATGCAAAAGGAATCCTAGGGGCCCGTCCAGTTTGGACCGAATACTCGACCGCTTGTGCCAGACACATGGCACCCCCGAAAAGCCGGCCAGTCACACCAACAGGGATTGTTGGGTCTTCAAGCAGGCTGGCAAGCTAAACGCCGAAAATGAAGACAAGGGGCTGCATAGCGATAACGACGAGGAGCCCCGGCTGCCGAACAATAGTGGACAGAAGGGTTTTCCCCCACAAGTGCGGATGGTGAACATGATATACGCAACCCACGTCCCAAAAAAGGAGCGGAAGCGCGCGTTAAGGGACGTATATGCGGTAGAGCCAGTCGCCCCAAAGTTCAACCCATGGTCCTCCTGCCCGATCACCTTTGATCGAGGAGACCATCCCACTAGCATCCGTCATGGCGGATTTGCCGCATTGGTTCTAGACCCAATTATTGACGGATTTCATCTCACTAGAGTCCTTATGGACGGCGGCAGCAGCCTGAACCTACTTTACCAGGATACAGTGCGGAAAATGGGCATAGATCCCTCGAGGATTAAGCCCACCAAAACGACCTTTAAACGAGTAATACCAGGTGTAGAGGCCAACTATACAGGCTCAGTCACACTTGAAGTGGTCTTCGGATCCCCGGGTAATTTCCGAAGTGAGGAGTTGATCTTCGACATAGTCCCATTCCGAAGTGGCTATCACACACTGCTCGGACGAACCGCATTCGCCAAGTTCAATGTGGCACCGCACTACGCATACCTTAAGCTCAAGATGCCAGGCCCTCGTGGAGTAATTACGGTCAATGGAAAAACCGAACGCTCCCTCCGAACGGAGGAGCACACGGCGGCCCTTGCAGCGGAAGTACAAAGCAGCCTCTCCAGGCAGTTCTCCGGTCCGGCCATTAAACGTCCAAACACCGTCAAGCGCGCCCGGAGTAACCCACAACAAGACCGCCTGGCACGTTCTAAGCAGGCATAGCAATGCGGCCCCAACCCCAACCCTCCAAAAAGGCGACGCCAGTACTTCGCATACATAACTACGCTCTAGAAATACCATGGGCATAGGGGGAGGGGCACCATTACGGCACACCCAAAACACGGCTTAAACCGCACCAGGGGCTGCCGATTTTTTAATTTTCTCTTACTTTCAGGACTCTACTCTTCGGAAGGCCTGTTCGGCAGTTCAATTGCCGCACGAACAATGCAAGAACCAGGGAAGCAGACAAGCCATGCCGCATTACAAAACTCCCAGGTGGTCTCTATCACGAGCAGTATACCTGTTTCGCATACTATTCTGCAGCTTGCCCCTGGAGCAGACATGTTAAATAGTCCAACTTTTTGTTTATCGCATTACTTGTATCGTTCTGCTTTGATCGCAGCTATCTTTAATAAACAATGCATAGCTTTTGTCTATTTTTGCATTACCTTTTTATAAATAAATGTTCCTTAATGACATGTTGCACCCGTACAATTTGGTACGGCCAAAATACGCCAGGGGCTTTTAGCACCCCTCAATATGGTCTGAGAAGTCCGAACACTTTCACAAGTGCGGCACCCCGAACTTATAGCATTATATGCATCGGCTCCGAATCATGTCTTGGGTCAATAGTTGGGTTTGCCCGGCTCCTATGTTTTGGTGCCTTACGTTCCGCTATATCGGCTAAGGTAGCACTAGGAGAACCACTAAGATTGTGCCCTAGTTGAGCTGGGCCGAGCACCTCATTGGAGAAAGCTAAAACTGACTGTCATGATGAAGCGAGAGCTGGTCGCTGTTCGAGAGGTTTTTTCGAGTCCCTAAAGACTTATGCCGCTTAGGGCGAGGAACCGGCTCTGTCCGGCCAAGGCGTGGATAGCGCCCCGAACTCGGTCTTCCGAATACTAGGGGCTTCGCCGAAGTTTAAAATTATAGAATTCTATGGCTAAGTGAGAGTGTTCACGCATTATAGTCCGATTGCCTTGTTCGTTGTGCTGAGCGCCTCCCTCGAAGGACCCAAATATGGGAAAAAGAGCGCCCAGGTTTATCCCCGAACACCCCAACACTAGCGGCACGGGGGCAGAAGCCGACAACTCGCCATCTCTCAGAATTGATAAACAGCCGCACAGAAGGTAATATTTTAAATTCAAACAGCATTGCTCAGCGCATATGAACAAGTTTTCAGTGCACAGGATAACATGAGCGAGTTTTACTCAAAAAATACATCCTTGCTACATTCATCCGCCACAAGGCAGGCACACTTCAGAACATCCTTATAATAATTCTCGGGCTTGCGATGCTCTTTCCCCGGTGGTGGCCTGTCCTTCACAAGCTTCTCAGCATCCAGCTTGCCCCAGTGCACCTTAGCACGGGCAAGGGCCCTACGGGCACCTTCAATGCAGATGGAGCGCTTGATGTCTTCGAGCCTCAGACAGGCCCCCACCAGCCGCCGCACCAGCCCGAAATAGCTCCCAGGCAGAGCCTCTCCAGGCCACAGCCAAACCAAGAGGCCCTTCATGGCCTGTTCGGGTGCCTTGTGGAGCTCGACCAGTTGCTTCAGCTGGTCGCTCAGGGGCACGGGGTGTCCGGCCTCAGCGTACTGAGACCAGAACACCTTCTCTGTCGAGCTACCCTCTGCAGCTCGATAGAATGCGGCGGCATCGGATACACTTCGGGGAAGATCTGCAAACGCTCCTGGAGAGCTCTTGATTCGGGTAAGTATCAAGTAACTCACGTTTATGTGTTTACTTTGCTTAAAGAATGCCTTACCCGCTCCTATCTTCTTCACCTCATCCAACTCCTGGAGGGTCCTCTGGGATTCGGCCTTGGCAGACTTGGCATTTTCAATAGCCACCGCGAGCTCGGACGCTCGCGTCTTTGAGTCAAGCTCCAAACTCTCATGTTTTTCCATAAGAGCCCGGAGCTCTTGCCGCACCTTGCCAACCTCGGCCTCATACTTCTCCCGCTCGGTGCGCTCCGCGGCCGCACTCTTCTCGGCCTCGACCAGCACTTGCTTAAGGGTCGCCACTTCAGACGTGGCCCCTACAATAGCCACGTTAATCCTGTCATTTTTTGCAATTGCACCTTATATATATATATATATATATATATATATATATATATATATACACTCAAACAAGGTATTTCTTACCTTCCTTCTCCTCGAGCTACTTCTTGGCACGCCCGAGCTCTTGCTCGGACTTCTCGAGGCTCTGCTTCAGCGTATCCACTTCCGCAGTCAGTGTGGCGGACGCCAGCAGAGAAGCCTGCATACGCATATTGACTCTTTTGTTAGACACCTGTGATTTCTTTGATCCTCTATTCGGCTTTTCTTCCCGAACGCCCAACAGAGCATCAGGGGCTACTGTCTATGCGGTAATATTATTTACACATTATTTACTTACCTCAAAGCCTGTCAATGGGCTAGTACAAGCTTCAGTCAGTCCGCTCTTGGCGGACTGAACCTTTTGGACCACCACACTCATAATAGTGCGGTGCCCCTCGTCGATGGAGGCGCCTTCGAGCACCTCCAACAGATTGTCCGGCGCCCCCGGTTGGACGGGGTCACCGGCAAAGTAGGCTTGCTCCTCTTGGAAGGAGGTCGCCCGCCGGACTCTAGAACCTTTGAAGGTTCTGGAGCGGTGTCCGGCCTGAGCTGGACTTGGAGCTCTGGGGGGTTTCATCCCCTTTACTCCTGGAGTCCGGGAGGTTGCCTTGCGGCGCCTCCAGGACCACCTCCTCCCTGCTTGGAACCTGTTGGGCCAACACCTCGGTGTCTTCCGTAGGGCGGGGGGAGGAAGCCGTCGGAAGCAAATTCACATCCGACTAGTCCAGTGAGCCGCTCGACGACGCGTCGAGCCGGTCTCTGGGTGGGCTGCATAAACATGTTCGACGTAAGGGAAATCTGCGCAATAAACGAATACTATGAATTACTCTGTTATCCAGATACTTACAATTTTTCCAGGGGCTTGGCCCTGGGCTTCCACCCCTCTCCGCCATCGTCGGCGTCGGTGGAGTAGTCTTGAGGAAGGGTTTTCCCCTTCTTGGACCTACCGGCCTCTTCAGAGAGGGCGGCCTTCCTTTTCTTCTCTCCTCCCGCTGGAGGGGGAGAGGTTTCTTCTTCTTCCTCCTCGTCTTCACGAGAGGAATGCGCTTCGGAACCGTCGGGTGATGAATCCGACACCTCCTGGCGCCGGGCACTCTTTCGAGTCCCCGTGGCCCTTTTCGCGGCCTTCTTCTCCGGCACCACATAGGGTGCCGGAACCAGCAACTTCGCAAAGCGAGCGTCCGCTGGGCCTTTGGGTAAAGGAGCCGGATAGTTGATCTGTCCGGACGTCGCCTACCAGTCTTGTCAAAGGTAAGGGAGTTTAGATCCCGCTTGGAGTCAAACTATGGAAAACTGATACCCTGTAAAAGGACAAAAACAGCTTACCGCGAGAGCGTGACGCTGCGCACTGAATCCGCGATCCTCGGTAGCGTATGCGGGAGCCTCGGCGCCCTTGAAAGGCATCCTCCAGGCATCTTCGTACGTCGTGTCGAAGAGCCTGTTTAGAGTTCGATGTTGTGCCGGGTAGAACTCCCACAGGTTGAAGGCCTGTTGTTGACACGGGAGGATCAGGCAGATGAGCATAACTTGGACTACATTGACAAGCTTGAGCTTCTTGTCCGCCAGGGTTTGGATGCATGTTTGGAGTCCGGTCATCTCTCCTTTTTTACCCGAAGACAGGCTTGTCTCCTTCCAGGAAGTGAGCCGCGTAGGGGGCCGGATCGAAACTCAGGGGTGCGACCCATTCGATGTCATGCGGCTCGGTGATGTTAAACCACCACGATTGCCACCCCTTCAGGGTCTCCACAAAGGAGCCCTCGAGCCACAGGACGTTGTCCATCTTGCCCACCATGGCACCTCCGCACTCTGCCTGGCTGCCGCGCACCACCTTCGTCTTGACGTTGAAAGTCTTGAGCCATAGGCCGAAATGGGGGCTGATGCGAAGGAAAGCCTCGCACACGATGATAAACGCCGAGATGTTGAGGACGAAGTTCGGGGCCAGATCGTGGAAATCCAGGCCATAGTAGAACATGAGCCCCGGACAAATGGATGCAGAGGGAAGCCCAGTCCGCGGAGGAAATGGGGGAGGAACACCACCCACTCATGGGGCCTAGGGGTGGGGATGAGCTGCCCCTTTTCGGGAAGCCGGTGCGCGATGTCGTTAGACAAGTATCCGGCCTTCCTCAGCTTTTTGATGTGTCCCTCCATGACGGAGGAGACCATCCACTTGCCTCCCGCTCCGGACATGACTGGAGAAGGTTGAGGTGGGAGTGCGGACTTGGGCGCTGGAGCTCGAGTGCGCAAGAATGGATAGGCAAAGGAGGAAGAAGGCGTGGGTAAAAAGGTGGATCCTTATCCCCTTATATGGGTGGATGCAACTACATGTCCCCACCAGCCTGGTAAAACTCGCTTATCCCCAAGCGCCGTAATCAAAGGCGTGGTTGGGTTACCCACGCCCGTATTGATGAGAATCCCGGAATAAGGTGACACGATCTCTGCTTTGACAAGACGTGCCAAGGAAACCGCCTCGCATGACGCGTTGAGGTGGGATAATGAAACGACTCGGATAAAGGCTTGGCCGTGGTGTGTCACACAATGGAATACGTCAGCAGACTAGATTTGTGTAAATATTATTCTCTCTATGGCAGATTAAGGACTTATTGGAGAAATGTTATATTCGACCAAGTTCATCAAGGTGGGGAGCCCCAGTGCTCTTAGTTGAGAAGAAGGATGGATCTCTGAGAATGGTTGTGGATTATCGTGCACTGAATGAGGTGACGATCAAGAACAAATACCCACTACCAATGATCAATGATTTGTTTGACCAGCTGCAGGGAGCTAAAGTATTCTCCAAGATCGATCTTCGATCAGGATACCACTAGCTGAAGATCCGAGAACAGGATATATCTAAGATAACTTTTACCACAAGATATGGGCTATATGAGCACACTGTCATGTCTTTTGGTTTGACTAACACCCCTTCCTACTTTAGGAGTATGATGAATAAGGTATTCATGGAGTTCTTGGATAAGTTTGTTGTCGTGTTCATTGATGATATATTGGTATACTCGAAGAATGAAGAAGAACACAAGGAACATTTGCGCTTGGTTCTCGAGAAGCTCAGGGAACATCAGCTATATGCCAAGTTTAGCAAATGTGAGTTTTGGTTGAAAGAAGTTGGATTTCTCGGACATGTTATATCAGGAGAAGGTATAGCAGTAGACCCTTCCAAGGTTCAGTCCGTCACTGAGTGGATGGCACCCACCTCAGTTGGTGAGATACGCATATTTCTTGGACTCGCATGATATTACCGGAGATTCATTGAGAATTTTTACAAACTTGCGAAGCCCATGATGGAGTTATTGAAGAAGGACACCAAGTTCAAATGGACCGAAGAATGTGAGGCCAGTTTTCAGGAGTTGAAGAAACATTTAGTAACAACCCCAGTGCTAATTCTTCCAGATATACACAAGGATTTCCATGTATATTGTGACGCTTCTTGCCAGGGACTTGGAGGTGTACTTATGCAAGACAGAAGAGTTGTTTCATATGCCTCACATTAGCTTAGACCTCATGAGTTGAATTATGCCACGCATGATTTGGAGTTAGCAACCATAGTACATGAGCTCAAGACTTGGAGATATTTTCTTATTGGAAATCATTGTGATGTATACACCGATCATAAGAGTTTGAAGTATATCTTCATACAGAAGGAGTTGAATCTCAGGCAAAGGAGATGGTTGGAGCTCATAAAGGATTATGATATGAAGTTTCATTATCATCCAGCAAAGGCCAATGTTGTAGCAAATGCTTTGAGCCACAATAGTTATGTTAATACTCTCGTGACTGGAGGATTACCGCAAGAGTTAGCCGATGATCTGAGAGAACTTCGTTTGGAGATAGTTCCGAGGGGTTTTGTTGCAGCGTTGGAAGTTCAGTCCACATTGTTGGGAAAGATTTGAGGAGCCCAGAAGACTGATAAGAAGATTGTGGAGATAAAGGAAAAGATGAGTAAAGGAAAAACTAAAGGTTTTTGTGGGGATGAACACGAAACTTTATGGTTTGAGGATCATATTTATGTGCCCAATGATTTAGATATCAGGAAGTTAATACTTCAGGAGGCCCATGACTCGCCATACTCGATTAACCCTGGAAACACCAATATGTATTTGGATTTGAAGGAGCGTTTCTGGTGGACAGGGATGAAGAAGGACATTGCCGAGTATGTAGCCGTATGTGACGTATGTCAGAGAGTTAAGGCATAGCAACAGAAGCCAGCAGGATTGCTTCAGCCTTTGCCAATACCTGAATGGAAGTTGGATAACCTTTGTATGGATTTCATCACCGGATTACCTAGGACATGATCAGGTTATGATTCCATCTGGGTAGTAGTAGATCGCTTGACTAAAGTGGCTCACTTTATCCCCATGAAAACCACTTATACAAGCGCGAAGTTGGCCAAGATATATATGACCAGGATCGTATGTCTGCACGGAGTTCCAAGGACCAGCAAATCAGATAGAGGAACACAGTTTACCTCAAAGTTTTGGAATCAATTACACCAGACTTTGGGTACCAGGCTAGAGTTTAGTACAACCTTTCATCCATAGACATATGGACATACCAAGAGAGTGAACCAAATTCTGGAGGACCTGTTGAGAGCTTGTGCGCTAGATTATGGATCTAGTTGGGATGATAATTTGCCTTATGCAGAGTTCTCATATAACAACAGTTACCAGGCTAGTTTGAAGATGGCCCCTTTCGAAGCTTTGTATGGAAGGAGGTGCAGGACACCCTTGATGTGGGATGAAGTTGGAGATCGCCAATTGTTTGGACCAGATTTAATCACAGAGTCTAAAGAGAAGGTTAAGTTGATCCGTGATAGACTGAAGGTAGCTTAATCCAGGCAGAAGAGTTATGCTGACACTAAATGCAAGGAGGTAGCCTATGAAGTCAGAGACAGAGCATATCTCCGTGTGTCACCACTTGGAGGAGTTAAATGATTTGGAGTCAAAGGAAAGTTAGCCCCAAGATTTGTAGGACCTTATAGAGTTTTGGAATGTATGGGAGAAGTGGCCTACAAGTTGGACTTACCCTAAGGAATGTCAGGAGTTCATGATGTGTTTCACGTTTCCCAGTTGAAGAAGTGCAATGCAGAGATGGCCGATATTCCTCTAAGAGATACAGTGCCCCTGGAAGAAATTCAGTTGGAGAGTGACCTAACCTACGGGGAGAAACCCATCAAGACTCTCAAGTTTGCCAACCGAGTTACACGCAGCAGGGTCATCAAGTTTTGCAAAGTTTAGTGGAGCCACCATACCGATGAAGGAGCTACCTGGGAGCGAGAAGAAGACCTACAAAAAGATCACTCACACCTATTTGCTAGCCAACCTGAATCTCGAGGACGAGATTCATCTTAAGGGGGGTAGGTTTGTAACATCCCAATTTTCAATTTGGATGTTAATCATTAGGTCATCGTATGCATCCATATTTTGATAATTTTGAATTTGTTTTATTTGGACACTTTGATCCTAGAGACCTTAAGCAACTCAAGGACCATGTGATAGAGTTGGAGGTTTTCATAAAACTCTATTTTTGAATTTTCAAAAATTGGTAAATTAGATCAAGGTGATTTTTATTTGATTTTTTTCCAATTATTTCAAAATAAATAAAATAATGAGAGAAGATAATATGAATTCTTAAAAATAGAAGAAATAATGGAAATTTAATTTTGAATAAAAAAATATATTTATTTGAATTTTATTTGAAATTTTATTCGGTTAAATTAGGGAAAATTGCATTTTAGCCCAGAGAAATGTTCACGTGGTCCTAAATATTAGGAGAGAACCGTGAAAAATATTTTTGGAATTTTATTTATTTTTATTTTGTATTTTTCTCTATGGCGAAATTATTATTTCTTTCAGAAAAGGTTTCTTTCGGACGGAACTGGGCCGAAGGCCCAGCCGGCCCGCTCGCCGCACCGCCTCCCCGCACCGTGCTCACGCCGGACTCTGGTGGGAGTCTGAGCCGGCCACGCCGCCCGCCGCCCCCTTGCCCAAGTCGGTCGCCACCCCCCCTTTATATAGCACGCCCCTTCTCCTCCCCAAGCCGCCCCGACGCCCGAGCCGCCGCTCGTAGCCGCCGCTGCCGCCGCTGCCGCTTCCCGCCGTGCCGCCGCCAGCTCACGTCGCCGCCTCGCTTCGCCGCCGCCTTGCTTTGCCGCCGCCTCGCCGCCTCCCACCGCTGCCGACGCCACCGCACACCGCCCACCGTAGTTGCCGCCGCCTCATCGGAGTAGCCGCTCGCTGCCGCCGCCGGTTTTTCTTCTCGAACCGGTATAAGACCGATAAAACACGTCTGTTTTTTAGTTCGGTTTTATGTTATTTTAGATCGGTTTATTATTTAGGTTATGTTATTTAGTGAACGTTCACCCGATTCATTCTGTTAACGGACGAATTTGTTCGTTAGTTTCTGTCAGCGAACGTTCGTTCGTTAGATTTTTCTTTTTAGTTTAATTTTTGCCAGGGACCCATCCGTAATTTTTTCATCATAGATTAGTCCCTGATCTTCAAACCCTCACCACTTTTTGCTCGTTTATCCAAATCCAGTGAAACCAACGCCAAAATCTTCGTCTTGTGCCACTTTTTCAAGGTAAACAACTTGAACATGATTTTGGAAATTTAAAATTTTGTTTCAAGCAGATTCGAATTTGAACTTCTTTTGATCGTAGTTTGAGTTTCGTAACTCCGATTCGAGTGATTCTTTTTGCTAATCGAAGCTCTTCACTTGAACTTTCTGTTTAGATATTTTCTTTTGGTTTTGCCTTTACATATTATTCTTGAGTTCTTATGTATGACATTATTTGTTCACGGTATTTTTCGGAGTGCGAGGCTTGCTACTACGATCTCTAGGGTTTTCCGATCGTCAGCAAGGCAAGTAACACTTTGATCATACCCTTTTATTACCCAGTTTTTATGCATTACTTTCACCCCTCAAACATTGCATGAGTAGGATTTGATAATATGTGGGTGTGGGAAGTAGTTGATGAGGTAGGAAGCTATCGTCTTTTATTATACCCCGGGTATTATTGCATTATGCTTGCAGATGTGGATTGGTTTGTGAGATTCATGAATGATCTGAGAGTTATTTATAACTAAGGGAAACTTAAGGTGGCTACTTTAATACACATCTAGGTGGATTGGTTGTGGGCACCTGGGGAATCCAGTATTGTCCTAGGAGATCCCGGGAGACCCGTGTGATCCTCGTATGGAATGCCACCCAGGCTCAAAGGGATCATAAGATTATTCGTGCTAGAAATTTCCATGTGCAGCCACAAGCCATTGTGGGCTCTAGAATAGTTGAGTAAGTTGTGAGAATCCTTTCCATGATGGGCTAGCAGATGTAGGGGAATTGTAGGTGTACCGGCCTATCTATCGGTTAAGGGGACCTCTTCGGAAAGACTGTGTCTTGGTCATCCATTTCTCAAACATCATGTAGTGTGAGAAATACAAGGAGGAGGTCTAGTCTTGTGGGGAAAAGTGTGCAAACCTCTATAGAGTGTATAAACTAATCATGGTTAGCCGTGTCCCTGGTTATGGACATCTTGAGTATCTGGTATTTGCATTATTGTTTTGATCTCATCACTCTACTTAATGAATTTGATGGGTTATTAATGTTAATTTGGGATTGAGTTGGGGGTACCTTCTCAATAATGTCATCAAACTTTGTAGTTAAATAAAATATATTCCTTTGTAGTAGGGAAAAATTAGCTTTATGCAAATGATAACCATAGAGCCTCCACCAGCCAAATATGCATGTAGTGATAGATGTTATTTGTTCATTGCTCTATAGTGTTATCTTGCCAGCATATTCCATGTGTTGACCTACGCGGCTGCAACGTATCATGTTACAGAGTTTTCAGTCGAAGAGTAAGGTGCGATAGGTCGTTGTCATGCACTTAGTTTTGCCGTAGAGTCGGATGGACTCATTTATCTTTGAAGCGTCCAAAGTTATCTATTTTAGATGGCCTTCAGCCATATTATTGTAATAAGTACTCTTTATGAGACACTCGATGTAATAAGTGTGTGATTGAACTCTGCAATAAATCCTCGAGTACTGTGTGTGTCAGCAATACCGGTCCAGGGGTGACACTTAAACACAGAGACTGCGGTCCATTGGGATCAAGTTCATCAAGGAGTTATTGGAGAAATGTTATATTCGACCAAGTTCATCAAGGTGGGGAGCCCCAGTGCTCTTAGTTGAGAAGAAGGATGGATCTCTGAGAATGGTTGTGGATTATCGTGCACTGAATGAGGTGACGATCAAGAACAAATACCCACTACCGATGATCAATGATTTGTTTGACCAGCTGCAGGGAGCTAAAGTATTCTCCAAGATCGATCTTCGATCAGGATACCACTAGCTGAAGATCCGAGAACAGGATATATCTAAGATAACTTTTACCTCAAGATATGGGCTATATGAGCACACTGTCATGTCTTTTGGTTTGACTAACACCCCTTCCTACTTTAGGAGTATGATGAATAAGGTATTCATGGAGTTCTTGGATAAGTTTGTTGTCGTGTTCATTGATGATATATTGGTATACTCGAAGAATGAAGAAGAACACAAGGAACATTTGCGCTTGGTTCTCGAGAAGCTCAGGGAACATCAGCTATATGCCAAGTTTAGCAAATGTGAGTTTTGGTTGAAAGAAGTTGGATTTCTCGGACATGTTATATCAGGAGAAGGTATAGCAGTAGACCCTTCCAAGGTTCAGTCCGTCACTGAGTGGATGGCACCCACCTCAGTTGGTGAGGTACGCATATTTCTTGGACTCGCATGATATTACCGGAGATTCATTGAGAATTTTTACAAACTTGTGAAGCCCATGATGGAGTTATTGAAGAAGGACACCAAGTTCAAATGGACCGAAGAATGTGAGGCCAGTTTTCAGGAGTTGAAGAAACATTTAGTAACAACCCCAGTGCTATTTCTTCCAGATATACACAAGGATTTCCATGTATATTGTGACGCTTCTTGCCAGGGACTTGGAGGTGTACTTATGCAAGACAGAAGAGTTGTTTCATATGCCTCACATTAGCTTAGACCTCATGAGTTGAATTATGCCACGCATGATTTGGAGTTAGCAACCATAGTACATGAGCTCAAGACTTGGAGATATTTTCTTATTGGAAATCATTGTGATGTATACACCGATCATAAGAGTTTGAAGTATATCTTCATACAGAAGGAGTTGAATCTCAGGCAAAGGAGATGGTTGGAGCTCATAAAGGATTATGATATGAAGTTTCATTATCATCCAGCAAAGGCCAATGTTGTAGCAAATGCTTTGAGCCGCAATAGTTATGTTAATACTCTCGTGACTGGAGGATTACCGCAAGAGTTAGCCGATGATCTGAGAGAACTTCGTTTGGAGATAGTTCCGAGAGGTTTTGTTGCAGCGTTGGAAGTTCAGTCCACATTGTTGGGAAAGATATCAGACGAGAGAAGGTGGCTGGAGCATTGGTTAAGCCGAAAGACATGACGGTGTACTTGTATGATCCATATCGAGTCACGGAGGCGGTCTTTGGGATATCCTCTTCACGAACACGGATCTTGTGGTAACCCAACCTCAAGTCGAGTTTGGAGAACACTGATGAACCAGCCAGTTGATCATACAAATCATATCCGAGGGAGGGGACATTGTTCTAGATAGTGGCTTGGTTAATAGGACGATAGTCTTGGACTAATCGGTTCGTCCCATCCTTCTTCTTAACAAAGAGAGAAGGTGCTCCCCAAGGAGAGAAACTAGGGCGAATGAAACCTTTGCGAAGAGATTTGTCGATTTCCTCCTTAAGCTCAATGAGTTCATGCGGCGGCATCTTGTAGGGCCGTTTGGCTATAGGAGTGGTGCCTAGTTTCAAGTTGATGATGAATTCGACAGCTCTAGCAAGGGGAATCCCTGGAAGTTCTTTAGGAAATACGTCTGGGAATTCGCGAATGACAGGAATGTTTGCAATGCCCTCGAGTGGTGCAGCGTTCAAGGCATAAAGCCGTGCCTCGGCATTTTGCACCAGATGAGCATGGTAAGTAACTATTTCATCAGAAGGGTGTAGAAGATGGACGGTCTTAGTGGCACAAACTATAGAAGCAGTATGCGCTTTGAACCAATCCATTCCCAAAATGAGGTCGATGTTAGACGACTTCAGGATAATGGGAGAGGCATAGAATTCCAGCCCTTCGATTTCCACGGGGACGTCGATGCCAACCATGGAGGTTTGACATTGTCCCACGGGGTTTTTTACCACTACCGAAGTGTTCATCTCCTCACATTTAACGTCGTGCTTGTATGCAAAATCTTCTGACATGAATGAATATGGTGCTCCTGAATAGAATAAAACAGATGCAGGTACTGAATTAATGAGGAGTGCACCCATCACAGTAGCAGGCTGGTCTTGAGCTTCATTGAGATCAATGTGGTTGGCATGAACACGACCATAATACATTGTGACGCCCCGAGACCGATGTGCCAGGTGTCTTCCAATTATTCGCTGTTGTTGCCATGTCATTTGCTTGCGTGTTGCATCTTATCATGTCATCATGTTCATTGCATCATCATGTTTTAAAAACCTGCATCCGTCTGGGTTCCCCCGTTCTCTCCGTTGTCCGTTCTGAGCCCAGATACACTTGCACGCGCCCGAGGCATGTCCGAAATAGTATTTTATAAGTGACCGGAAAATGTTCCCGGAAGGGGATGAGAGTTGATGTGTGGTCTTATTATAGTGTAGATAGACCGCCTGTCAAGTTTCATCACATTCGGAGATCGTTTGATGCCCCAACGGATAACTATAGCGGCAGTATAGCCGGGCTAACGTCGGACGTTTTCGGTCTCCGGAAACAGTCGCCGGGCCTCCCTCTCTTCTCTTCTCTCAGCTCGAGACCGTCTACACAGCTCACTACCTACCGCCAGGTCCAACCTAACCTCTCTCGTCAGCCCGCAGCCCCCCTCGCGCGCGTCCGAAAGCTGTCCCGGACCCAACCCGGGCTGTCGCCACCGTTGGATCCAGATCATCCCCAAACATCTACAAAACATCACCATTTTCTTATTTGGACTTCCTAGTGTTTTTTCTCGACCGCTCGATTTTATTTAGAGGGACGGATTAGCCCCTACCCAAATATCCACTCGCTATATATTCTAGTCTAACCCTAAGTTTTAGGCTAGTTGTCCCATCTTTCCCTCACCCGCCGGCGCCACACTCCCACATCCACTTAGGGATCCTCCCAGATCGGATCAATACAATCGACCAGCGCCACATCGCCTCCTCCTACATCCTTTGCTGCTCCCTCGCTCGACCCCCCTTGCATCCCGTGCCTTCCCCGCGCCGGCAACCTAGTCCCCCCATGCAGAGCGATGGATCTAGAGGCCCCGCCTCGTGCAACCGCGCAAGGAGCACGAGCTCCCATGGCTGCCACCGAGCCGCTCGAGCACCTACTCCTTCCTCCCGTCGCCTCGCCGCTCCGGCAACCAGGTCATGCCACCGCTCGCCGTCAACTCCTCCTCCCCCTCTCCTTTTACTGCTCTCTCTCCCGAGCTCACCTCTCTCTCCCTCCCATTCTGCAGGAAGCCACTAGGACGGTGCCGCCATGAACGGGAGCAACCTCCTGCCGCTGTGCACCTCGTCCTGCGCCCGACCTCCCCTGACCTGAGGCTGTCGCCCTCGACCGTGCCAAGTCCCTCCTCGCGCGCCTCCTGCACTCCTCCCGCACGAACCCGGTGAGGCCCTCCTCACACCTGCATGCGCACGAGAGCCGGAGGATCTCCACACCGTGGCGGACGGCCTCCTCTCCATGACTGATCCCCTCGCCAAGCTCCGTCTAGTCCGCCACTGCTGCATCTTCCCGGTGAATCTCTGTCGACCCCTGCCTTGTCTGCGAGTGACCAGAGCCGCGCCAGCTCCCCTGCATCGCGCCAAGGCCACCCGCTTGTTTTCCCCTGCTTCGAGCGACAGGAGGGAGCCGCTCCCGCATTAACTGCTCGTCGCGTGGATCCACCGCAGCCGCTCGCCTCGTTGACCGCGTCTGCTCGACCTAGCCCCCTGGGCCGCCTCCACCGTCTAGCGCCAAGGCCCAGAGCGCCTCCCTTGTTCACCGTCAAACTGGGCCAGGGCCCAAAGTAAGCAGCGCCCAACCCCCTCTTATGCGCCTGTTGGGCCAGCCAATTCGGCCCACATATATTTTTTCTAGCGTCTGTGTTTTGTTCTTTTTCTACAGAACCCAGTTTTGCAGAGAACCCCCTAGACTTCATGCATTTAATATCTCCACAATCGTACATCGGATTAAAACAATTTATATATGAAAAATGCTTAAAATTGTGTCTAGTTTCATAATATGTCACTTTCACCCATGTTCAAAATGTATAAAATGCTATTTGGTTAAATTTGCTCCTATGTCATGTTAAAAATGCTTTAATTCATAACTAATTAACCGTAGCTCCGAACTTAACAAACTTTATATGTAAATGGGGTAGAATTTTGCCTAGTTTAACATGGTGGCATCATCTTGCATGTTTAATAACTGTAAAATATGGTTTAGGGCAGAACAGTACCAAATCTAATTTATGCACATGAGGAGTTTCCGGATTTGTTGTTCGTTGCTTCTGGCCTCATTTAACCTTGACTAGATAGGTAGTTTTACTTTGCTTCACCCTTTTGCCATGTTTAAAAAAATTTAATATTGTTGGGTACATAAACGAGATCGAACTAAATAACTTGTCGTGGTGTTTCGCCAATATGCAACTCGTTGCATATTGAGCTCCACTTAACTTGTAGGATTTCTTGTGCACTTTGCCATGCAATGTATCTTTAAACCGGACATGCATCATATCTAGTTGTGCATCATGCCATGTTTATGTGTTGGCTATTTATCATGTTGTTTGCTTCTTTCCGGTGTTTGCTTCTTCGGGTTGGTTCCGATAACGTCGCGTTTGTGAGGACCCATTCGTCTACGTCTGTCTGTCTTCTTCATGGACTCGTTCTTCTTCCTTGTGGGATTTCAGGCAAGATGATCATACCCTCGAAATTACTTCTATCTTTGCTTGCTTAGTTGCTCGCTCTTTTGCTATGCCTATGCTGCGATACCTACCACTTGCTTATCATGCCTCCCATATTGTTAAGCCAAGCCTCTAACCCACCTTATCCTAGCAAACCGTTGTTTGGCTATGTTACCGCTTTGCTCAGCCCCTCTTATAGCGTTGTTAGTTGCAGGTGAAGATTGAAGCTTGTTCCGTGTTGGAACATGGAGATGTTGTTCCTTGTTTGGAACATGTTTACTTGTTGGGATATCGCAATATCTCTTATTTAATTAATGCATCTATATACTTGGTAAAGGGTGGAAGGCTCGACCTTATGCCTGGTGTTTTGTTCCACTCTTGCCGCCCTAGTTTCCGTCATATCGGTGTTATGTTCTCGGATTTTGCGTTCCTTACGCGGTTGGGCTATAATGGGAACCCCTTGACAGTTCGCCTTCAATAAAACTCCTCTAGCAATGCCCAACCTTGGTTTTACCATTTGCCTCACCACCACCTACTTTTCCCTTGGGAGTCGCTCTCTCGAGGGTCATCTTTATTTTACCCCCCTGGGCCAATGCTCCTCTGACTGTTGGTCCGAACTGAGCTGCCCGCGGGGCCACCTAGGGGCAACTTGAGGTTTGGTTTTACTCGTAGCTAGTCTCATCTGAGTGTGCCCTGAGAACGAGATATGTGCAGCTCCTATCGGGATTTGTCGGCACATTCGGGTGGTGTTGCTGGACTTGTTTTACCATTGTCGAAATGTCTTGTAACCGGGATTCCGAGTCTGATCGGGTCTTCCTGCTAGAAGGAATATCCTTCGTTGACCGTGAGAGCTTGTGATGGGCTAAGTTGGGACCCCCCTGCAGGGATTTGAACTTTTGAAAGTCGTGCCCGCGGTTATGGGCAGATGGGAATTTGTTAACATCCGATTGTAGAAAACCTGAAGTTGACCTTAATTAAAATACATCAACTGCGTGTGTAACCGTGATGGTCTCTTCTCGGCGGAGTCCGGGAAGTGAACACGGTGTTGGAGTTATGCTTGACGTAGGTTGATTTAGGATCACTTCTTGATCATACTTTTATCGACCGTGCTTTGCCTTCTCTTCTCGCTCTCATTTGCGTATGTTAGCCACCATATATGCTAGTCGTTTGCTGCAGCTCCACCTCATATGTTTTAGCTTACCTATAAGCTTAAATAGTCTTGATCGCGAGGGTGCGAGATTGCTGAGTCCCCGTGGCTCACAGATACTTCCAAAACTAGCTTGCAGGTGCCGATGAGTCCGTGCAGATGACACAACCAAGCTTTGGAGGAGCTCGATGAAGATCTTGTCCTTTGTGTTGTTCCGTTCTAGTTGATCAGTAGTGGAGCCCAGTTGGGGTCGATCAGGGACCTTGTCGCTTTTGGGGTTCTTCTTTTATTTTGGTTCCGTAGTCGGACCTTGATTGTATTTGGATGATGTAATGCTTTATTCATGTATTGTGTGAAGTGGCGATTGTAAGCCAACTTTGTATCTCTTTCCCTTATGTATTACATGGGTTGTGTGAAGATTACCTCACTTGCGACATTGCTTTCAATGCGGTTATGCCTCTAAGTCGTCCTTCGACACGTGGGAGATATAGCCGCATCGAGGGCGTTACAAGTTGGTAATCAGAGCCTTCCCCGACCTTAGGAGCCCCCACTGCTTGATCGAATTAGCTAACGAGTTGGGTCTAGAGAAATGTTTTGAGTCATTTAGGAATTATATATCGGAGAGTTTAGGAATTCTTTTTACTCCTCAGTCCCTTCATCGCTCTAGTGAGGCATCTTGACGTAGAGTTTTGACTCTTCTCTTCTCAAATTTCACTAAACAAATTTAGGATCACGCGGGTATCTTGGAATCGTTCCGATGGTTTTGTGACGAGAACATTGTTCTTGGTGCCTCCTGTCATTTAGGGGTTGTGGCAGTGTCCCGGGGAGTTGAGCTCCGAGGTGTTGTCGTCACAATTTTATCATTGCAGTTCTGGAATACCCGAGTTTAGTTCGCCGACATCGAAAATCTCTTTTATGCAGTTGTTGGTGAGATAACCTCGACGCCACCCAGTACTGGGGCGGGAGTTCGGGAGTATTGCCATAACTTGTATAACGGATGCTTTTCGAAGGTTGAGGTAGATGATTTCCGAAGGTTTCTTGGTTATGTGTTGAAGGATGGATACAGCTGGATGTAGGATTTGCTAGTTTTGGGTGAGATATTATGCTTCCCCTGTATCCCCAACACCTGATTGCATAACCGGAAAATTTCGGGAGTTTATAAGTGGGAATTCAAGTAGCTCTTAGGATATCTTTCCGACATATGTATGATATGAAATTGGGGTTCGACTTCTAGTGGTCCGCCTATTCACGGTCGGTTTTACAGTGGCCTCGTTGTGTCTTAAAGAGTCCTTGGCTATGCCGACTTGGGGACACTTCGTATGTCATGTGCACTGCCTTGTACATGATGGTGCTGTACGATCGAGCCCGTGTAGGCCCCACCACCAAATCTTCGGACGAAATCTCTATCATATGTTTGTTCCGGCTTATTTTGCAAGCCAACCCTTTGTTTTCTTTTGAGTTGTGGTATTTGAGTTGCTTCGAAGTCAAATGTTGATTTCATCCCTTGTCTAAGTGGTGTTCTCATACTCCTATGTGAATACTAATCCTTCTTGATAATCGAGATTGTCATGTCAATCCTTTTTCCAACCGATGCGCTTCTCTTCGAGATGATCCCATCTTTCTCCCCATCAGCAAGATCAATTATCATTTCTTCTTGACGTTGTTTGTTTCATTCGTCCCAAGCTGCCTTTGTTTTTTCCCGCCCACCCACCCCTTTTTCTTCGAGGACTCGGAATTCTTAATCAAGTATCCTTTTATTCATATGAAGTCTCTCCATTCTTTTCCTTCATGTTCTTACCCGGTGATTCTCATGAAGATTCTAACGGAGCTTCAAGTTCATCTTTATTCATTCTTTTTCTTCTCCGGTGGAACCAAGTCTAGCTTTGTTGACCACATATTTTTCCTCGTTTCAAATGTTTCTCCATGCTGGTGCACCTAATATTCATTCACCTCTCGCTATCCATTTGTTTCGGAGTTCTCAAGATATCTCAAAGATTCGAGTTTCCACTCTGCATTCGTTCAAGATTTTTCGAGGATGTTCTCTCATTCAAACCATTTAATTCAACCGGTGCATTCTCATTTTCAAGTAATCTTTTCAACGGTGTATCTTTTCAGTGGGCCCTAACCCACAGGTCTTTTCCCAGGATCTTACCTAACTCTTCTAAATTTTCCTGGAATTACTCTCAAATTCATTTCAAAGTTTGACGTAAGAATGATTTATCATCAGTCAAATGTCTTTCTCCAAGATCTTCCAAATAATTTTCATCGTTGGCTCAGCTTTTCCATTCTTCATTCTGGTGTGCCTCAATAATTCATGATGGTATTTCTCGTCGTCATTCTCAGTTTGGAAGACCGAAGAAGATTCTTCTTTCAACCTTCCTCCATACTCTTCAAGATTCGTCATTCGAGATTGTTGCCATCCTCTCATAACTATTTTCGATTGTCAGAATTCTTTCTCACCCATCTAGAGTAATTCAGGAGTCTTTTCAGTTTGATTCTCCGAAGGCCATCATTTCAGGATTATTCATTCTCAGCTTTCAGCTATCATTCTACAATTTTACCGGTGCTCCATTCAAGTGATCTCTAATCGGCTCGTGATCTAAATCCTCTCAAGCATCTTCGTTCATTTTATAATTCTTCCCAGTGTTTCTTTATCTTCTCTTCGTTCATTTTCAATTCTTACGGTGGTTCGTTCAAGAGTTCCTTTTCCTTCATTTATCATATGAATTCATTCGTTGTTTCAATCCTACCGGCGGTTGATTGAAGACCTTCCCAAGTCTGACGCTATATCTATCTTAATCCTTTCCACAAGAATAAGTAGTATGCCAAATCCGTTGCTTGTCATCAATTAAATTGGTGAAGGATACGCATAATGTAATTCTTATTCTTGTTTCATCGAGTTTATTCAATTCCTTATTCCGGAGATTCATCAAATTCTTGATCTCATTTGTTCTTCTTTCTTTTATGGAGTTCCAAGCTCTCGCAATTATATCATCACGGAGATACATCTAAATCATTACAAGGTTTCACCTTGTGTTTTCAACTTCTCTTTCATTTCGTTTGATCATTTCTTTTATTACCGGAGTTCTTCATGGAGGCTCTACATGATGGTTCTTTAAGGATTTAATTCCTTCTCAAAGTGTTCATTGAGATTCTTGTCTAAGGAGCTCAAGTATTTCTTCATCTTGCAATCCAGAGCGCAATTCTCTCTACCGTATCATCGGAGGTGGTATTATGTCATTCTTGATAATTTGAGTTCATGTTTCATGATTCACATGTTGTTAAGAATGAGGTATTTTAAATCCATCAACCTCTTCGTTGGAGCTATCTTGTGTCATGTTTCACCTAAAACTTTCCCTATGGATTGTTGCTAATTATGGTGCTTATAAATGATCCAAGTCATTCATTTATCCTCCCGGTGAAATAAGTTTCTCGTCTCCTTGTTGATATCAATCCAATCTATTGTTTTTCCGTTAGCGGCAAGTTGTCACCTCATAATTTTGAGATGTCTTCTATAAGTCCATAATAAGCTTACTCTTTCCGTAGTTGCTTTTCCAACAATTCCGTTCGACCCTTCTCCTAAAGATGCCTTTTCAAACTCTTTTGTGGCAGAAGTTGGCACTTTCTTCTTCATTCTTTTATTTCAATGATCTATATTCTATTTCTCTCGTCCGGAGGCATTGCGACGTTGTTCTTTTCACCCATCATCTCATTTTGTCAAAGATCATATTCTTTTCATGCCTTTCCAGTTAACCGGAGAGTTGTGCCCTCAGCTCAAGTTCTTTTCATCTTATCAAGCCTTGCATCCCTTCTCAACCGGAGTGCTGTCCAAAGTTGTTCTTCCTTGTTTCCTCTTTGCTAATGGAGTGCTTTCAACTTCATTTATCTCCGTTGTATTCTTTTCTCGGAATGGCTTAACCTCTTCAAGGTTCGTGGTTTCACTCGTTTGCCAAAGAAGCAACTTAGTTTACCTCTTCTCTTCCTCTTCTTTTTCCCTCCGGTGCCATTCTAGATCTCGGGGCAAGATCCTCTCGTAGTGGTGGAGTGTTGTGACGCCCCGAGGCCGATGTGCCAGGTGTCTTCCAGTTATTCGTTGTTGTTGCCATGTCATTTGCTTGCGTGTTGCATCTTATCATGTCATCATGTGCATTGCATCATCATGTTTTAAAAACCTGCATCTGTCCGGGTTCCCCCGTTCTCTCCGTTGTTCGTTTTGAGCCGAGATACACTTGCACGCGCCTGAGTCATGTCCGAAATAGTATTTTATAAGTGGCCGGAAAATGTTATCGGAATGGGATGAGAGTTGAAGTGTGGTCTTATTATAGTGTAGATAGACCGCCTGTCAAGTTTCATCACATTCGGAGATCGTTTGATGCCCCAACGGATAACTATAGCGGCAGTATAGCCGGGCTAACGTCGGACGTTTTCGGTCTCCGGAAACAGTCGCCGGGCCTCCCTCTCTTCTCTTCTCTCAGCTCGAGACCATCTACATAGCTCACTACCTACCGCCAGGTCCAACCTAACCTCTCTCGTCAGCTCGCAGCCCCCCTCGCGCGCGTTCGAAAGCTGTCCCGGACCCAACCCGGGCTGTCGCCACCGTTGTATCCGGATCATCCCCAAACATCTACAAAACATCACCGTTTTCTTATTTGGACTTCCTAGTGTTTTTTGTCGACCGCTCGATTTTATTTGGAGGGACGGATTAGCCCCTACCCAAATATCCACTCGCTATATATTCTAGTCTAACCCTAAGTTTTAGGCTAGTTGTCCCATCTTTCCCTCACCCGCCGCCGCCACACTCCCGCATCCACTTCGGGATCCTCCCAGATCGGATGGATCCAATCGACCAGCGCCACATCGCCTCCTCCTACATCCTCTGCTGCTCCCTCGCTCGACCCCCCTTGCATCCCGTGCCTTCCCGCGCTGGCAACCGAGTGCCCCCATGCAGAGCGATGGATCCAGAGGCCCTGCCTCGTGCAGCCGCGCAAGGAGCACGAGCTTCCATGGCCGCCGCCGAGCCGCTCGAGCACCTACTCCTTCCTCCCGTCGCCTCACCGCTCCGGCAACCAGGTCATGCCACCGCTCGCCGTCTCCTCCTCCTCCCCCTCTCCATTTACTGCTCTCTCTCCCGAGCTCACCTCTCTCTCTCTCCCTCCCGTTCTGCAGGAAGCCACTAGGACGGTGCCGCCATGAACGGGGGAACCTCCTGCCGCTGTTTGCCTCATCCTGCGCCCGACCTCCCTTGACCTGAGGCTGTCGCCCTCGACCGCGCCAAGTCCCTCCTCGCGCGCCTCCTGCACTCCTCCCGCACGAACCCGGCGAGGCCCTCCTCACACCTGCACGCGCACGAGCGCCGGAGGATCTCCACGCCGTGGCTGACGGCCTCCTCTCAAGCCCGGCGCCACCACGACTGATCCCCTCGCCGAGCTCCGTCAAGTCCGCCGCTGTTGCGTCTTCCCGGTGAATCTCTGTCGACCCCTGCCTCGTCTGCGAGTGACCAGAGCCGCGCCAGCTCCTCTGCATTGCGCCAAGGCCGCCCGCTTGTTTTCCCCTGCTTCGAGCGACAGGAGGGAGCCGCGCCCGCGTTGACTGCTCGTCGCGTGGATCAACCACAGCCGCTCGCCTCGTTGACCGCGTATGCTCGACCGTGCCCCCTGGGCCGCCTCCACCGTCTAGCGCCAAGGCCCAGCGCACCTCCCTTGTTCACCGTTGAACTGGGCCAGGGCCCAAAGTAAGCAGCGCCCAACCCCCTCTCCTGCGCCTGTTGGGCCAGCCAATTCGGCCCACATATATTTTTTTTCTAGCGTCTGTGTTTTGTTCTTTTTCCAGAGAACCCAGTTTTGCAGAGAACCCCCTAGACTTCATGCATTTAATATCTCCACAACCGTGCATCGGATTAAAACAATTTATATATGAAAAATGCTTAAAATTGTGTCTAGTTTCATAATATGTCACTTTCACCCATGTTCAAAATGTCTAAAATGCTGTTTGGTTAAATTTGCTCCTATGTCATGTTAAAATGCTTTAATTCATAACTAATTAACCGTAGCTCCGAACTTAACAAACTTTATATGTACATGGGGTAGAATTTTTCCTAGTTTAACATGGTGGCATCATCTTGCATGTTTAATAACTATATAATATGGTTTAGGGAAGAACAGTACCAAATCTAATTTATGCACATGAGGAGTTTCCGGATTTGTTGTTCGTTGCTTCCGGCCTCATTTAACCTTGACTAGATAGGTAGTTTTACTTTGCTTCACCCTCTTGCCATGTTTAACAACATTTAATATTGTTGGGTACATAAACGAGATCGAACTAAATAACTTGTCGTGGTGTTTCGCCAATATGCAACTCGTTGCATATTGAGCTCCACTTAACTTGTAGGATTGCTTGTGCACTTTGTCATGCCATGTATCTTTAAATCGGACATGCATCATATTTAGTTGTGGATCATGCCATGTTTATGTGTTGGCTGTTTACCATGTTGTGTGCTTCTTTCCGGTGTTTGCTTCTTCGGGTTGGTTCCGATAACGTCGCGTTTGTGAGGACCTGTTCGTCTACGTCCGTATTTCTTCTTCATGGAGTCGTTCTTCTTCCTTGCGGAATTTCAGGCAAGATGATCATACCCTCGAAATCACTTCTATCTTTGCTTGCTTAGTTGCTCGCTCTTTTGCTATGTCTATGCTGCGATACCTACCACTTGCTTATCATGCCTCCCATATTGTTAAGCCAAGCCTCTAACCCATCTTGTCCTAGCAAACCGTTGTTTGGCTATGTTACCGCTTTGCTCAGCCCCTCTTATAGCATTGTTAGTTGCAGGTGAAGATTGAAGCTTGGTCCTTGTTGGAACATGGAGATGTTGTTCCTTGTTTGGAACATGTTTACTTGTTGGGATATCACAATATCTCTTATTTAATTAATGCATCTATATACTTGGTAAAGGGTGGAAGGCCCGGCCTTATGCCTGGTGTTTTGTTCCACTCTTGCCGCCCTAGTTTCCGTCATATCGGTGTTATGTTCTCGGATTTTGCGTTCCTTATGCAGTTGGGCTATAATGGGAACCCCTTGACAGTTTGCCTTGAATAAAACTCCTCCAGCAATGCCCAACCTTGGTTTTACCATTTGCCTCATCACCACCTACTTTTCCTTGGGAGTCGCTCTCTCGA
>NC_057797.1:261856035-261897366 GCF_018294505.1 Triticum aestivum | reverse complement strand
CCTCTGAGTGTTGGTCCGAACTGAGCTGCCTGCGGGGCCACCTCGGGGCAACTTGAGGTTTGGTTTTACTCGTAGCTAGTCTCATCTGAGTGTGCCCTGAGAATGAGATATGTGCAGCTCCTATCGGGATTTGTCGGCACATTCGGGCGGTGTTGCTGGACTTGTTTTACCATTGTCAAAATGTCTTGTAACCGGGATTCCGAGTCTGATCGGGTCTTCCCACTACAAGGAATATCCTTCATTGACTGTGAGAGCTTGTGATGGGCTAAGTTGGGACCCCCTTGCAGGGATTTGAACTTTCGAAAGCTGTGCCCGCGGTTATGGGCAGATGGGAATTTGTTAACATCCAGTTGTAGAAAACCTAAAGTTGACCTTAATTAAAATATATCAACCCCGTGTGTAACCGTGATGGTCTCTTCTCGGCGGAGTCCGGGAAGTGAACACGGTGTTGGAGTTATGCTTGACGTAGGTTGATTTAGGATCACTTCTTTATCATACTTTTATCGACCGTGCTTTGCCTTCTCTTCTCGCTTTCATTTGCGTATGTTAGCCACCATATATGCTAGTCGCTTGCTGCAGCTCCACCTCATACCTTTTACCTTACCTATAAGCTTAAATAGTCTTGATCGCGAGGGTGCGAGATTGCTGAGTCCCCGTGGCTCACAGATACTTCCAAAACCAGCTTGCAGGTGCCAATGAGTCCGTGCAGATGACGCAACCAAGCTCAGGAGGAGCTCGATGAAGATCTTGTCCTTTGTGTTGTTTCGTTCTAGTTTATTAGTAGTGGAGCCCAGTTGGGGTTGATCGGGGACCTTGTCGCTTTTGGGGTTCTTCTTTTATTTTGGTTCCGTAGTCGGACCTTGATTGTATTTGGATGATGTAATGCTTTATTCATGTATTGTGTGAAGTGGCGATTGTAAGCCAACTATGTATCTCTTTCCCTTATGTATTACATGGGTTGTGTGAAGATTACCTCACTTGCGACATTGCTTTCAATGCGGTTATGCCTCTAAGTCGTGCTTCGACATGTGGGAGATATAGCCGCATCGAGGGCATTACATGCATGGCATTAGTTTTGCGGGGATGGTTGCTTCCACGACCAGCTGCGGGAAGGGCCAGTAGTAGTTCCTGGCGAGGTGACATGGTTGACCACACTTGTAGCACAGACCATTATTGAGAGTGGGAATAGGAGCTCGGGGTGGTGGAGTTGGAAGCCTTGGCTGCCTAGGTGGTGGAGGAGGCAAACGAGGTGCATAATAGGACTGCCTTGGAGCAGGTATAGTTGGCTGGTACATGCTGTTGGGAATCCATATCCTACGCTTCTGTGAGGACGGGCCTGAAGATGAGCCCGTGTCATGGTTGCGCCTGTGAGAGCTCTGGTGTTCCTGCAGGCCGTTTTGCACTACTAGGAAAAGGGCTATAGCTAATATGGACATTAATGGCACACCATGTATGTGGTGCGCCACTGCTATATAGCAGTGGTGCACCAGATATAGGTGCGCCATTATTGACATATTACTAATGGTGCGCAATTACTAGTTCTGAAAAAAATAAAAAAATTGTTAGCAGTGGCGCACCAGGGGATAGTGCGCCATTACTAGTTGACGTAATATGGGCGGGAAGTTTGAAATATTTTTCAAAATTTCATCACACTCATGAACATGAACAAAGTCCTAGACATCAACAAGGTTTAATAGGATTGATATGATAGATATATCAACAAGTGCCTGTTAAGTGAGGTGGTGCTGGCGTTGGATAGAACTGCGAAGTTAAGCGTGCTCGGGCTAGAGTAGTGTGAGGATGGGTGACCTTCAAGTTTGACAACTTAGTGTGATTTGACTTGAGATTAAGCATAGTGACCCGAGATTAAGAAAAAAGCGAAAAAAAATTGAAAAAAATTTCTGAAAAAAAATTGTTAGTAATGGCGCACTTCTATGTGATGCGCCATTACTAAGTCGGATAGCAATGGCGCACTTCTACGCATACTAATGGCGCACTATAGGTGTGCCATTACTATCTGTGATAGTAAGGGCATACCTATAGTGCGCCATTAGTATTTGTTACTAGTGGGGTGATAATAGTGGCGCACCTGTAGTGCGCCATTAATGGTCAAAACAGGTGCGCCACTAATTAGCCTTTTACTAGTAGTGTCGACATTGATGGCCTTGTTCACCAAGGTGGCGAAATCAGCAGAGTCATGCACTAGTAGTGCGAGCTTGATGTCAGCTTGAAGTCCATCACGGAACTTCTCCTGTCTGCGAGCATCAGTTGCAATGTCTTCTTCGGCATAGCGAGACAAGTCCAAAAACTCTGGCTGATAAGCTACCAGAGTTTTGTTGCCTTGGGTGAGGTTGCAGAACTCGCGCTTCTTCCAGTCCATGACTCCCTGAGGAATGAAGCGGGCACGGAAAGCAGCTTGGAAGTCTGGCCAGGTGATGATTGTTCCAACCGGCAAAGTACGCCTATGGCTGTCCCACCATTGAGTTGTAGGTCCTTTCAGGAAGAAGGAAGCAAAGTTGGCATAGCTGGCAGGGGCTACATCAGCAGATTCCATCTCATAAGTGATGTCACGGAGCCAATCATCACCATCCAGATGCTGAGTTGAGCTGCGGTACATAGTTGGGTTGAGGCGCATGAAATCCTGCGGAGTCACCTAGGCTGGCTGCTGGTTCATATTGGGGCCAGGAAACTGAGCCATAATATTCTCCATGAACTGGCGATTCAGCTCAAACTGTTGCATCATACCAGCCATGTACTCAGGCGGTGGTGTGGGATCGCCACCATGACCACGACCACCTGGTCTGACCATCCTGCTAATATATAACAGGGGTAGTTCAGCATTGGGAAATTTGCAAAGAAAAGAATCATTCATGATGAAACATGCATAATGAAAGGAGAACGATAGATACTACATACTAGTCAGCATATCTTACAAAAGGGGTCATGCATAGAGTTCGGCACAAAGAGTTCGATACATAGACTAAAGACATCATAGGCGACACGCAGGCTCGCGTCTAATGCATCTAATACTAATAAGCAAGCCTACATCAATCCCAGGAGGAACTATGAAGGTAGCTGTAGCCTGACAGCTAGAAGTGATGTGACGGGAAGTCCTCCACGTTAGTAGCCTGGGGTCCACGCATACTCTGGTGCAAAACCCGACGCTCAGGTGGTAGAAGAGGACCAAGTGAGGGAGAGTAGCCCCCCACATCTGGACAACCAACACCCTGAGGCATCACGGTCCTGGCTGGGTAGATCGCAGATCGCCATAGCTCACCAGATCGGACAAGGGGGTGCAACAGCGTCAGAGCACGGTAAAGGTGCTGATGGGTGGTGTACAACTTGTGGCGAAGAGCTCGGTTAGCTCTATCCATCCCATCAGCATGCAGAACCAGGTTCTAATGGTAGAAAAGCTCTCGGGTGATAGTGGAGTAGGCAGCAGTGTAGTATCCCTCCTCACCAACATCGGATGCGATAGCAATGTGCCTGAAAGGGGAGGTGTCCAACTCTCAATACTCTCCACAAAGACGTGTCAGAGCAGCATAAGCAGCATCATGGACTACCATATCGATGGTCACTCCACCACCATGAGCAGTGTGCAGCACAGTAGTGGAGTCATACTCCCGAGAGTAGAGGTGGACGATGGCACGGTAGTGCTCCTGGTTAAAGTGCTGGTACTACTCGTACACAGTGTACTCAGGGTGTGAGCGATAACCCAGATAGGTCATCATCTCAGCTAACACAGCAGGTGAACCTGGGACACCAATGGCCGTCGTGTGGCGCACGACCTGCCTCGTGGGTTCCATCTGAAAACAAAGATGTTTCAAAGGAGTTAAATGACAGTGTGGGTATTGTTCAAAATACTACTTAAGGAATAATTAGGGCTTATCCAACTTTGGGGTGAATGTGGTCATGGGATCCTAATGTTAGAGTTAGTAAATTCGTTTAACCTGAGTAGAAGAGAGTTCAGAATCCCAAAGTAAAGATCGAGGTGTAAAAGATCCTAAAACCACCCAAATGGCAACATGGGCCCGTAAGACACACAACCATGTTAGTAAAAGTTTTGTAATGTCCAAACTCGACTTCGACCAAGGAGTGTGGAAGGGGGATGCCTACAGGCAGTCGGCTCTGATACCAACTTGTGACGCCACCGATTCAATCATACACTAAACATACATGCAAACATCTACGATCAAGATCAGGGACTCTCGGGAAGATATCACAGCACAACCCTAAAAATAAAATAAGTCATACAAGCATCATATTACAAGCCAGGGGCCTCGAGGGCTCGAATACAAGAGCTCGATCATAGACGAGTCAGCGCAAGCAACAATATATGGGTACAGACATAAGTTATACAAGTTGCCATAAGATGTCTAGCACAAACTCAAATATAGATCGAAAGAGGTGCATGCCTCCTGCCTGGGATCCTCCTAAACTACTCCTGGTCATCATCAGCGGCCTGCACGTAGTAGTAGTCACCTCCAGTGTAGTAGGAGTCATCATCAACAGTGGTGTTTGGCTCCTGGGCTCCAACGTCTGGTCGCAACAACCGGGCATAGAAAGGGGAAAAAGGGGGAGCAAAGCAACCGCGAGTACTCATCCAAAGTACTCGCAAGCAAGGAGATACACTACATATGCATTGGTATCAATGAAAGGGGTAGTATATGTGGACTGAACTGTAGAATGCCAGAATAAGAGGGGGATAGCTAGTCCTATCGAGGACTACGCTTCTGGCAACCTCAGTCTTGAAGCAGTAGAAGAGAGTAGATGATAACTTAACCAAGTATCACCGCATAGCATAATCCTACCCGGCGATCCTCTCCATGTCACCCTGTGAGAGAGCGATCACCGGGTTGTATCTAGCACTTGGAAGGATGTGTTTTATTAAGTATCCAATTCTAGTTTTCATAAGGTCAAGGTACAACTTCGGGTCGTCCTTTTACTGAGGGACATGGCTATTTGGATAGATAAACTTCCCTGCAGGCACTACTAGGGAAAAGGCTAGCAGCAGCACGGGTTTTAGGTGTATCAGTAGCGCGGGGACCGGCGCTACTACAGTAGCGCATTCTCACCAGCGCTACTTCTACACAAGTGTTACTGCTACACAAGTGTAGCAACAGCGCGCTTCATGGAAGCTCGCTACTTCTAATAGCTCTAGCGCGCCTTGCCTAGATGCGCTACTGCTATCCTGGCGCTGCTGCTAACTTTTTGCCACTCGCTACTTCTAATTTTAGTAGTTTTTTTCTGCATATTTGTTTTGTATTTGAACAAGCTTTATAGAAGAATCTTTAGCAGATACAAATGTCATCATTATACACATACCAATGGCTGCGAGACAACAAATGTAATCATAGCATAAACATACAAATAGTCTCATCATAATCATCATCCAACACAAAGTGGTATCTCGTCATCATCTCGAAAATAGCGATACATGCAAGTCTCGAATACTTGCAACTACAACGTCATCCATCTGAACAATGGTATATGCGAGAAGAGCTATCACTGTGAGTGAGAGCGGAACTATGCAGTACATGAGGCCGCGGTTACGAGTCCTCTCTCGTGCTAGCTTGAACCTCAAGTAACTAGGTTCTCCTTCTTGTCTGCTTTTGACGCCTTTATGGCTAGTGCCCGAGACCCCATTCACTTGCGCCTGACACTTAGGCCACTCGTTGTACACCCCGAGAACCTTCCCTTTGTACACGACATAGCACCGCCATCTCGCCATCAAGAAACTAGGTACCTATTAGAGATGCATGTTCATCAAGAGGATTTACAATCATATGCAACAAAATATATTCAAGCAACACGAAAAATAAAGGGTTAATTAGCAACTAGATGCAACATACAGTACGCAAACTAATTAACTAGAGGTATGCAGGTCATCATACCCAAACAAACAAAGTAGCGTTACGCAAGTTCGGCAGGGACCATGGACATCACAAAGTTTCATCGCTACAGAAAGTATACAAGTTCAACCGAAACATATCATCATCATCGACATCTTAAATCACTAGAAGTTCCATCCTTCCATATCATCGAGGATGGACCCTAGCTTCTTGAACAGCGTGAGGTCTTGACGTTCCATGCCTATGCGAGTTCCGACGTCAGCTCGCGATATAGGGCCGTGGTGGAACATCCCCTTCTCATCGATGACTTCTTTCATGATGATCGTCGCAATGTCCCTTTGGATGCGAAAGAAGTCATCTCTAAGTTTATAATCCGCTTCTCCATGAGAGTCTAGCCACTTGTGGATATGTTCATCATTTCTGCTTGTCATGCGAAGCTTTTGGTGATCCATGTTGAACTCAATCATGAGATGGAGGATGTAGAATCCATCCTTCTTGCTTGGTTTTGGGACATGGATGCAACAGAAGTTAGATTTATGCGCGAAACCCATCTTCTTGTTCCTTTGTTTCCTGATCTGCATGTGGCCACTTCTAATGCTGAAGCCTTGGAGAGCATCATCTAGAATATTCATTATGTGGGTGTAGTCCTTCTTCTCGTAGTCTCTGGAAGGGTCGAAATACACGGCATGGGTGACTCACGGGTAAAGAACGATAAGGACGGCACGCCCATTGCTGCAGGGAGAAGATACCTCAAATTATTCTTCATATGAGCGAGAAGGAATGATTGAAATGTACGAAAGGGTTGTCCGGAACTGACTTACTTTGGATGATAAGGCAGGAGGACAATTTCCTGGTCCTTATTCTATACCATGAAGTTTTGGAGGTAGTCCCTAGCAGTTTCACGCTCAAAGTCACTGAGACTCAAGAAAGACTCGTGCATGTAGTACGGATCCGCCACACAGATTTGCGAGACTTCTTCTTTCTTCATGACGGAGCTCATATGTAGTGCAAAACGGCGGATGATTGTAAAATCGAACTGCCTTGTCAGAAACATCTCAAAGATATGGTCAAACTGCATGAAGAACACCTCCGCGGGCCGTGTGTCGATGTAGCACTTCCCCTCAGTTACACGAGCCGCGTATGTCGGATACCCTGGATCCTTCTAGGCTAGTAGGCTTTTCTTAGTCGATAGCACATGGTCGTGCAGTCTCCTGAGATCCCCTGATAGTGCCTCCAGCAGTTTCGACGGTAGCATCGGCTCACCCGTGAGATGGAACATGGCCGCACCTTTCGTGGGTATATGCTCTTCAGAATCCATCATCTGGCTGCTATGTGCTCTGTCTTGTTTGGAGGCAGCTATCTTCCCCGATCTCTTCCTCTCCTTTTTCTTGGGCACACCTTCCAGACCGTTCCTTAATCCCTTCCCCCAATGTTCCCGGGCTAAGCACTGTACATCCCTCAGCTAGTCGAGCCTGTGTTGAGGCGGCATCTTCAGGCGTGTCCTGTGAGGATTTCATGAAGAGAGACTTTTTGCAATCCCTACTACAACCTTCCTGTCGGGGTAGATCATCCATATCCTCATTTGCATGTTGATAGCCCAATTCGTCATATGGTTGACTCATCATATCTATGTCACAGTCATACGCGTTTGTATTGAGGAAACCCATTGGGTCGACCTCCATCTCTTCATCCAGTATATGTTCTACAGGACCGATTACATCAGCCAGTACTATTGCACCCCCTTCACCACATCGTCCGCCGCTCTCACCCGACACTACAGGAGCTGGTAATTATGTAGGCGGGGTGGTGGTCTCCGCACATGGTTGTTGATGTGTGGTTATTGGTGTGCTCTCGGCCGACTCCAGACGAATAAGATTCTTCGGCCATAGTAGCACCCAAACCTTGCAGTTTCCAATCCGCGGCAGGGTCTTGTCGTCCTCTCCCACATGATATACTGGAGGAGGCAAATGCTCGTGCCCCGATTTCACACTGGACAAGCTAACCCTGAAGTGCCCAACGGGGATCGGCTGGTTGTGGAACGTGGGTTGCAAGGGGTCCATTATCATCCCCTTTCCCACATCCACCTTCTAGCCTTTGATCAAGTAGAGTATGGTGCACGGGGTTTCTTCGGCCTGCAAACACATATGTCTGTGGCATAAAACATCCGAAAGGCAATGAAAATGGAATATTCTATGTTGGTGCGACATGTAATTACCGTGATGGCATTGAGCTCAGCCAAAGACGAAGGCCCACCTAGCATGCCAGAGACTAAGGACGGGCTGCTATGAGCGGGAGCGACTGCGAGAGGAGGCCCGGTTGCGTGAGCAAGTGATGGTGCCATGGTGTTGTTGTTCACGGAGTTGCTCCCGACGAAACTTGGCAACGGGAAATCATGTACCGTCTTGTCTGGATTTTCCTTCGTCCAGTTGATGATAGCTGGAACCAAGTTAGTAGCGAAATCATTTCTGCAGGCAATTACAGCTGCATTGACTGCTTGCAGTAGCAACTCATTTTTCTCCTCGGTTGTTTTTTTCGCGTCCTCAGTTGCTTTTTTCTCGACCGCAAGCTTCACCTTCTCATCGATGTCCGCCTGACTAAACTTCTTTTTCTTCTTCTTGGCCTCTGGACCCTCATTGTAAAACACCTTCCATGTGGCGCCGTCTCCAGCGCCGTGCACATGACCATATTGCGGCCGCTGGCCCAAAGGGAGTCCCTTAAGTTCGTTCAAGGCCCGGTTGAGAGGGGTGTCCCACTTGGGCCTCATCGGAGAAGTAGGGATTTCGGCTGCAAGCTGGTCTTGCTTCTCCTGCAGAAGGAGCGTGAACCGTTTAGGAATGTGTAGTCGACTAGATCTGGAGCTAAATGTAAGGTGGTAAAAGAATAATTACCAGTAGTCTAATCAATTTCCTCATGATCTGGTCTGTGTAAAAAACCTTCTTTTCATTGTCCCACTTGTAGCGGGCCCTGATGAAGTCACGCTCCAAGGGGTTGGTGAACTTCGTGAAGGGGTCTGGGAGACCCGCGGCTTCACGTTCAGCGTCCTCCTTATCCCATATGGGCCTTTTACCGAGGTAGCCACGACTTCCGAGGCGATGCTTCCCCCTGTTCCTTTGCTGAAGGCTCTTGAATTTCGCAGCCTTAGACTTGGCTGCCTCGGTAGTGCAAGTGTCCTTGAACTTTTCAAACTCCTCTACCGTAAGTGTCGGATTTTCTCAGACTCAATAGCTTGTTTCACCCTCCCTTTCTAGGAGGCCAAATCATTGCTGAACATGCCCATGGCATGATTGTTAATCTTTTTCATCTTCGGATCATCCCACGGTTCTTCTATGTTATCATCCCGGTCGGGGAACTTGAATCTCTTGTGCAACTTAGTCAGGAGCAACTGTGTCAAATGTTCTTTACTCCTTAAGTCATCGTCGTTGATGCTTGCGCATTCCCGTAGGATGCATCCTACTTGGTTCCCATAGCACTTGCGAGGTTCTTCCGGCTCTAATGGCTCAAACTTGCCAGGTGCCATCTTTGTGATCACTAGTCGTCCAAGCCCTAGTTTGTTAGGTTTTCCTATCCTCTGCTTCTTCTGTTTCTTCTTTTCGGTAGCGGCATCGGTACCTTCCCCGCCAGTATATTCCTCACCGGTACCTTCCCCGCCGGTCTCGGTGCCGCCATCGGTGCCGGCAACGTCGGTGTCGATGTCGGCGTCACTACCATCATCGAGGCCGACCTGCAAACCTTGACTTTGCATTTTCTTAGCAGTCAAATAGTCGAGGTACTCTTGTTCACCCTCATAATACATCTCGTCTGCATCTTGGTCAGAAGGCCCGGTTTCTTTGTTGTTCGACATGTTTCCTATGACTAAGACTCCTCGTTTAATTCTAAAACTATTAAAAAAATGAGAAATGACATAAAAAAGAAATCTATGTTCGCCGGAATGTCATTTCCGAGCACTCGACATGCCTACTATCTAGCACAAATCATGCCAAAATTCACGGAATATTTCGGCATGACCTTTGCTAAAAAATGGACATATCGAGCGCCTAAAATTCACCGGAATGGAAATGAATCAACATTCCGGCGTAACATAGGCCACTCGGATCATTTACCCTACACATAATCATCATGTCCAAATGACATGTCCAAAACATCACATGTCCACATATATTACCTAATTAACCATCTGCCCTAACTAAAACTTAACTAAATTAACCAAAAAAGCTAACAAAAACCTTACAAAGGGTGCAGGCCCGACGACGGCCGAGGTTGGGAGGGGTCGGGGTCGGGGTCGAGCGCCTGGGCCGGAGCCGGGGTCGCTGGAGGGGCCGGGGCCGTGGGCGAGCACCTGGGTCGGGGCCGGGGCCGTGGACGAGCGCCGGGGTCGGGGTCGGGGCTGGAGCCGGCGCCGTGGTCGGTCGGGGTCGGGGGCCGGAGCCGGTGCCGGGGTCGGGGGCGAGCGCAGAAGCGCAGCAAGGGCTCCGGCGGCGCGACGGGGGAAGGGAGAGTGTGGGGATTTGGGGGGAAAGAGGCAGGATGAAGAGAGGAGTGGGGATTTTGGGGGTTAAGTGGTCATAGTAGTAGCGCGTTTAGGAAAAATGCGCTATAGCTACTCAAGGTAGCTATGGCGTTTTCCTGTAGAAACCACTACTGCTACCTTGACTAGCTGTAGCTCTTTTCTGAAAAACGCGCTACTGCTATAACAAGTACCTATATAACAGTTTTCTCGTTTGTTTCCTTCTGTTTTCTTTTCCTTTATTTTCTCTCACTTTTTTTCCGAGAGCAGTTAGCTAAGGGAATTGAAGGTGGTATATATTGCATCATTTGACGGTTAAATATGTATACAAAATAGGAACATATATATTACATCATTGGACCCATGCATAATAATGGCTAAGTGTTTATACAAAATAGGAACATATATATTACATCATTTGACTGATAACATACGGTTCCTTAGCGTTGACGTTTTTGTTTTTGAGTCAGCTTCTTTCCCTTCTTGTTCGTTGAAGAATAATTGAGCCCCTCATTGTGACTTTTCCTTTTCCATGGAGTACAATTTTTCTTAGGTAATGTAGTATTGATTCTTCTTTTGATGTATGCTTCATCATCATCATCATCATCTTCTCTCATTGGGTTGTCGTACTGATCGTAGTCTTCCTTGTTGGCGAATCCATCCATTCCAATGACAACATGACTGGGATTGTGCGGGTTGGTTATGAAGAAGCATTGTGTCAAGTGCTTAGCATGTACCCATGGCTCATTTTTTGCGATAGCGTTCACAGTAGCGCTCTTGGCGTCGGGTATAGTCATGGTAGTGAAATTCCGGTTTTCTCTTTGATATTCTTAGCCCATCTGACACGGAACATTGTCGTGTTGTGCAGTCCAGAGTAATCAAGCTCCCAGATCTCCTCAACCCTTCCGTAAAATCTTTTAGTTGCGCCGTTGTCGCTGCCGGTCATGCATTCCATCGTCACCCCTGAGTTCTGATCATCACTGAACATGTCTTTGGCCTCCGTGTAGAACGTGTATCCATTTATATCGTATGCCTGATAGGTTAGGAGGTTGGGCGAGGGGCCATGTGCTAAGGCGTATATGAGCAATCTGTCCTTACAGCCCTCCTCCGGGGGATTAGCAATAATATGCTCTTTGAACCAATGCAGGAAAGTGGAGTTGTGCTCTCTAGTAACTTCAGCGTCTGTCCTGCATACCCCCTGGTCGCGATACTTCTTTGCGATAATTTGTTTGTGCAGTGCCACGAAAGGATCTACCTCATCTAGGTGTTGTAGCACTACGAATTTTGCCATGTCAAAGTCACTGCGTCGATCTAAGCATCCCATGTGCAGCTCCCTGCGACCGTTGGAGTGACCTTCTCATTCGAGCCTCCCCTCGTGCTTGTTAATGGGCAAACCAACACTGACATCATGTGGCTGGTCTGCGCCATATAGAAAATTCTCGCAGAAAGAGATGCACCCTTGTGTCAGATAGCCCTGGACGATGCTTCCATCTAGACGAGACATGTTACAAACGAATACTTTGATGATCCCATTCATCCTCTCAAACGACATCATGCTATGTAGAAATGATGGCCCCAAGTCTGGTATGTCATCCACAATATGGACACACAGATGCACCATCACGTCAAAGAACGCGGGCGGGAAGTACATCTCAAGCTATTTCAGTATCACAATGATCTCTTCATGTAGCCTTCGGAGCTGCTTCACACTAATCGACTTTCGAGAGATGACGTCGAAAAAGTTGTAGAGACCAATAAGTGTCTCACGGATGTGCTTGTCCATTATCCCTCTAAGAGGAACAGGTAGTATTTGCGTCATCATCACATGACAGTCATGGGACTTCATCCCGCTGAACCTTTTCTTGTTCGTGTCTAGATATCTGCTTATCTTGCCACAGTAACCGGAACTAACTTTGAATCCGGTAAGGCACTTAAAGAATTGATCGATCTCAGCCTGACTTAAGGTGAAGCAAGAAGGGGGGCAATAATCCTCTTTCTTTATTTTCTTGCCCTTCTTCTCCCGTGCCTCTATCTCCGTCTGTGTCTCATCTGACTGTTTACGGGGCGGCATGTGCAGATCTTCCCTGATTTTCAAATCTTGCAAGTCTTTTCTTGCCTTCGGCCCATCCTTGGTCTTATCCGGCATGTTCATCAGTGTCGCGAGAAAACTCTGAAGGACATTCTTACAGATGTGCATTTGGTCAAGGCAATGAGGTGTATCGAGTTTGTGCCAGTACTCCAAGTCCCAGAACACAGACCTCGTCTTCCATACCGTCGGCAGTGGTTCCGGTGCCTTTTTCATCGTCTTTCCCGGCGCAGGGCACTCCTTCCAGTTTTTCAACGGCTCATCGATTTCGGCATCTCTCTGCTTACGTGGAGGTCCTCGATGCTCAGCTTGACCATTGAATAGATCTCCACGGTTTCTCCATGGGTTGTCCTGTTCGAGCCATCTTCGATGCCCCATGTACACGATTTTCCCAGACCCGCCATCTTTCCTTGACGTTAGCTGCTAAGACGTCGTATCATCCATGCACCGCGTGCATCCGCAATATCCATGGCGCACCTGGCCTACGACATATTCGTAACCGAGATAATCGTGCACCGTCGTGATCAGCGCGGCTCTTATGTATAAATAATCGCCTTTGCTGGCATCCAATGTATTGGCCGGTGTTTTCCATAAAGTGTCTAACTCCTCTTGAAGTAGCCCCATATACAAATTAATATTATTTCCTGGTTGTTTCGGCCCTTGAATAAGCATGCTCATGTGAATGTACTTCGACTTCATGCACAAGCAGGGGGAGGTTGTACATCCATACAAACACGGGCCATGTGCTATGGTTGGTGCTCTGGTTGCCAAACGGATTCATGCCATCGGTACACGCGCCGAGCACGATGTTCCTTGCACACATTCAAAATTCCGATAGACGCTGTTCAACGCTCTCCACTGGCTTCCATCCTTGACGTGTCTCAGCTTCGGATCATCTCCATCGTCGGGCTTCTTCCTCTCCGCGTGCCAGCGCATTAGCTTTGCTTCCTTGGGATCTACGAAATACCGCTGGAGACGGGGAGTGATCGGTAAGTACCATACAACTTTCTGGGGACATTTCTTCCCGGCCTTCTTGTATCGAGAAGCATTGCACACCGGACAGCTTGTTTTTTCCGCGTGCTCCTTCCGATAAATTATGCAATCGTTGATGCATGCATGGTATCTAACATGCAACAGATCAAGAGGGCACACGATCTTCTTGGCCTCATCAACACTACTAGGACATACATTCCCCGCGGGGAGAACATCCTTTAGGTACTTGAGATGCTCATCGAGGCTAGCGTCGGTTCGTTTGTTTTTAGCCTTCGTCTTCAGGAGTTGGAGCGTGAAACTCAAGCGGGTCACCTCAGGATTGCAACCATCATACAATGGAATGTTCGAGTCTACCACCAGTTGCTCCAGCTTAGCCTCCTCTCTAGAAGCATCTATCTCAGTACTCGTCCCCTTGTGAAGCAGTGCTTGAATATGAGGGTCCTGCATGATTGAACTTAGTACTGACGAACTCTGTTGAGTGGAGTCCACGTTCTCTCCGCCGACATGTCCAGCCCCTTCTCCTCTGCCATGTCCGGCCCCTTCTCTGCCGCCATGTCCGGCCTCTTCCTCGTCGCCATTATCGATCATCTCTTCATCTTGCCCAGTGTCGTCATTGGTTGCCCCGTCGGCGTCCTCAACATCATCATCCTCATCTTCAATTATCCGCCGAGTATAGCCATCCATGAAACCAGTCATGAGCAGGTGCGCTTCGACACAACCTTCGTCATAGGGGACGATCCAAACTATTCCTTTGCATCTTCGACACGGACATAAAACCTCTGTCAGGTTATTTTCTTTCATGTCCTGCATTGCCAACCGCAACCACCTGTCCACCATCGTTCCACTGACCATCATGAACACCTGCACGGTAGTAATAAACAAATTGATTATAAAAATGCGTGCATGCATCAAAGTCATACAAAAATTCGGCATGACCTTCCCTAAAAATAGCACATATATAGATCTAGAGTTTGCCCGAAATTCGCCGAAACGGAAATAAATCGACATTTCAGCAAAACATAGGCAACTCAAAAGCACAATTTGGTGTCAACTCATGCCAGACACACAATTTCCATCATATTTCCCAATTATCATATCACACACACACATACACATATTTCCATTTTGCAAAAGCATGAAATTTTAATCACCTCTAGCTACGAGATCGAACACACGGTGTGGACGATGATGTAGGGCGATCAAAAGTGCACAAAGCTCTTCTTGACAAAGAAAGATCTAGTTAGGGGGCAAATAGGTCACTTAACTAAATGCTACATCTACCTAGCTAGCTAATTTGGGAGGAGACAACTTCAACTAGTGGAGGGGGAAGGAAAAAAAGAAAGGAGATGCATTAATGGAGGTGGTGTGCTTAGCTAGGAGTAATGAAGAGAGAGAGAAAGGTAGGTAGAAGAGCGAGAGTAATGGGGGGATAAGTATTGAAGAAGAAGAAGAAGAAGAGTGAGAGAGGGAGGATGTGGGAGGTAGGGGAAAGGGAGGAGAGGAGATGGGGAGGGGGAGGTGGAAAAAGGTGGTGGGTGGTGCATCTTAGCAGCAGCGCGGGAGCAAAAACGCGCTACTGCTATGATCGTAGCAGCAGCGCGCTTTCCTATCACGCGCTACTACTAAACGGGCCAACCGTGTGGACAATTTAAAAAATTAGCAGCAGCGGCGTGACTAAAAAGCGCGCTACTACTATGGCATTAGCAGTAGCGCGCTTCTTGACGCCGTGCTACTGGTAAAGTTAGGTCATTGTGTATTGTCAGTGGATTTTTGTAGCAGTGCAGTTTAAACATCACGCGCTACTGCTAAATTTACATCAGTAGCGCCCTTTCCCTAACCGCGCTGCTACTAATTAGCAACAGTGCCTCTTTTTGTGCCGCGCTACTGCTAAGATTATGTGTATAAGGTTTTCCCTAGTAGTGAGGGGTGCACCACATTTCCCAACACGCTCGATCCCCTTTGGCTGGACACACTTTCCTGGGTCATGCCCAACCTCGGAAGATCTACACGTCGCAGCCCCACCTAGGCACAACAGAGAGGTCAGCACATCGGTCTAAATCCTATGCGCGCAGGGGTCTGGGCCCACCGCCCATTGCACACCTGCATGCTGTGTACGCGGCCGGTGAGCTGACCTTGCAACCTCCATTACAAAGGAAGTTGCGTTACGTGGTCCAACCCGGCGCGTGCCACTCAATCGCTGATGTCAAGAAGGCTTTGGCTGATAGCACGACGTCGAGTGCCCATAACTGTTCCCGCGTAGTTGGTTAGTGCGTATAGGCCAGTGGCCAGACTCAGATCAAATACCAAGATCTCATTAAGCGTGTTAATTGATGTAACCGCGGACACCGACCAGGGCCAGGCCCACCTCTCTCCTAGGTGGTCTCAACCTGCCCTGTCGCTCCACCACAAAGATCCACCCAGAGGGCCGTCGGGACAAAGGTCCTTTCAACCCCCAATCCGTGAATCAATCGCGGGTACTCTACAAGTCGATCCATCTTTAATCATCACATGTATCATGAATAAGATATATAATATATACCCGTGATCACCTCCCTAGTGATCACAGCCCAATAGTATAGCATGGCAGACGGACAAGAATATAGGGTCACTGATGATAAACTAGCATCCTATACTAAGCATTTAGGATTGCAGGTAAGGTATCAACAACTGTAGCAACAATGACAGGCTATGCAACAGAATAAGATTAACTGAAAGCAGTAACATGTTGCACTACTCTAATGCAAGCAGTAGAGAGAAAAATAGGCGATATCTGGTGATCAAGGGGGGGGGGCTTGCCTGGTTGGTCTGGCAAGTAGCGGTCGCCAAGAACATAGTCGATCGGGGCACTAGCAGCGGCGTCGGTCTCGTAGTCTACCAGAGAGAAGAGGGGGAAGAAACGATGAATACAATACAAACAGATGCATGACATGACAATGAGCATTGCTAGGTGTGCCCTAACATGGTAGTAGGTGATACCGATGAAGGGGGGAAACATCCGGGAAAGTATCCCCGGAGTTTCGCATTTTCGGACAGATGTACCAGAGGGGAAAAGTTGCATGTTCGCTATGGTAGGGATGTGTGGCAGATGAACGGGCCGCGTCTTCGGATTCGTCTCGTCATTCTGAGCAACTTTCATGTACAAAGTATCTTCATCCGAGCAATTGGTTCATACTTTTTAACGTGCTTCAGATTTTTAAACCCCCACACAATACATGTGCGCAAGCCATGAATATAGCACTATGGGTGGAATAGAATGTGGTGGTAGAGATTAATAAGGAGAATACAAACAATAAGAAAGTCCCAGATCGACGCGGCTAATCGACGCGGCTAATAAACGGGCTATGGAGATGCCCATCAATTGATGTTAATGCAAGGAGTAGGGATTTCCATGCAACGGAAGCACTAAGTATAGCGTATGAAAGCTCAAACTGGAAACTAAGTGGGTGTGCATACAGCTTACTTGCTCTAGAAGACCTTTGCCATTTGAGGAAGCCCATCATCGGTATATACAAGCCAAGTTCGATAATGAAAAATTCCGACTAGTATATGGAAGTGAGTACATAGGAGACTCTCTATATGAAAAACATGGTGCTACTTTGAAGCACATGTGTGGAAAAAGATAGTAACATTGCTCCTTCTCTCTCTTTCTCTTTTTTTTGTGGGCCTTTTTTATATTATTATTTTTATTTCATCACTAGGACAATGCTCTAGTAATGAATAATGATGATCACCACACTTCTATTTACTTACAACTCAAAATTACAACTCGATACTAGTACAAAATATGACTCTATATGAAGGCCTCCGGCAGTGTACCAGGATGTGCAACAATCTAGCGTAACATGTATAAAAATGATGAACGGTGGCTGAGCCACAAGTACTATGTTAGCTACATGATCATGCAAAGTAATATGACAATGATGATGTGTGTCATATAAACGGAATGGTGGAAGTTGCATGGCAATATATCTCAGAATGGCTATGGAAATGTCATGATAGATAGGTATGGTGGCTCTTTTTAGGAAGATATAAGGAGGCTTATGTGTGATAGAGCATATCATATCATGGGGTTTGGATGCACCAAGTTTGCACCAACTCTCAAGGTGAGAAAAGGCAATGCAAGGTACCGAAGAGGCTAGCAAATTGCGAAAAGGTGAGAGTGCGCATAATCCATGGATTCACATTAGTCATAAAGAACTCACATACTTATTGTGAAAGTCTATTAGCCCTCGAAGCAAAGTACTAGTATGCATGTCCCTAGGGGGAGGTTGGTAGGAGTTAACCATCGCGCGCCCCTGACCTTCACGCAAAGGAAGACACTCAATAAGAAATCATGCTCCAACTTCTTAGCATAACAGGAGACTATACATGCATGTTCCAGGAATCACAAACCTTAACACCAATATTCTTACTAAGCCACAATATTCACAAGTAAAACCCATATATCACTATCTCTATGTCTCAAAACTATTACACGAAATCAAACTTATCATATTCAGGGATCTACATGAAAGTTTTTGTTATATCCCTCTTCAATACCTATCATACTAGGACCAATTTTGTAACCCGTGCGTATTGCCATTACTATTTATTAGACTCTTAAAAATATATAAGTGAAGCATGATAGTGCAACTATTTCTTTAAAACTAGCAAAGTGGCCCGCTCAATGCGCGGGCTAGAACATTGGAAAGTTTTATGATGAAAACATGTTATTTTCTTTATGTATAGGAAAATTGGTAGCAAATGTGAAGGCATTGCCAAATATAATACTTTTGTGAACATAGTTTTTTTAGGTATTTTTTTCGTACTCACATATAAATATATGTTCTCCATTTATCATTTACCTACTTATTATGATGCCATACTAATTTTTTATGATGTATCACGATGATCAAATTATGTTTTTTTATCATATGGCATTTTTTTCATGTTGCATGGGCCATCAGCATCCATGGAGGTGATGAGCTTGCTTCGGTCGTAATCGAGTGTGAGGAACCGTGGGGTGTTGTACTACCCAAGTCCTAACCTGAACGTGTCATCACTTTCCGAAAGCGAGGCATCCTCAAGAATCATGTCCATCCTCGACATAGACATCCCGTCTTTTTGTTACTACTTTTTCTCCATGTAGAATTTTACATTAGCCCAAATTATCTTCCATCAATTTATCTACTTGCAACAATGCGAGTCGAAAGAGAAGATTTTTCACATAATTAACATATAAGCACATATGTGTGTGTGTGTGTGTTTTAACGGTGTTCACGTGCTTCTTTTTAACTCTAATTGTACATGATTTGTGCATTCTAACCGTAAAAATGGAGATATATTATATCGAATACCATTTGGATAGAAATCATAATAAGCTATGAAAATACATGTAGTTTATTAATTAATATATTTTTTATACATAGAAATGTGGTTGTCCTTCGATTGCTACCAGTAGCCCTCAGAGGAAAAGAGTATATTATTAGAGCATACCAAAAAAAGATGATTTATACATAGACATTATCCTAGGAGGATGTAAAGACAACATACAACTTTATTGGTGTGCATGTGGAGGATAACAAAAGGAAAATATTTAGGTAAAGCACAGTGGATTTGATAAATAAGAGAAACTCTTATATAGTACACCATGATTTGATTATTTGGTAGAGACATAACGATGCATTTGCTACAAATGAAAGATAGCTATGTTGTTCGATGGGATGCTAAAATAAATGGGTAAATCATACTAAAGTTATAAACTTGATATCGGCTGCAAAGCACACACTATATCTAGTCAGGAGCCAAATACCTCATATTCTACACAATATTTCTCAGAACTCTTCTTGGATCATTGATGGACTGAGATATATATTTATATGTATATTACCCTACGGCTTCCTCAATCTGAAGAGCAAAATAAACATCTTCCACGATGATCTATGCTATACTATCACTATAAGATGATATCACTTTCCCAATCGGGCTACAAAGATACAGTACCGGAAATAATAATAAAAATTATGTTATAAAAAATTATAATTTCATGACCTGTGTAGATGCAGGATTATTAAAAAGACTAATAAGAACCTTAATTTTTAGCAGTTCTTGTTTCTTAATCACTAAAATTAAGGTCGAACATTTTGGATGTACATGATGTTAATCCCGTGAAAAATATTACTATGTACAACATCAAATCTTTGTTGTTGGCTTTCACTTGTATTGTATTTCATGTTTTATTTATTTATTGCTGTAGCTGTTGACGTATTTTACTATGAAAAGTTGGTCAAGTATAGAAAACTTTAACTTAACTAATACATCTTATATTTGGAACCAAGAGAGAAATTATTTACTAAATACGGTAACACTTGCTCAATGTCATCTTTGCTCAGCTGGCTCGGTTACTATCATTGTTGCCATAGTGAGGCAAACCTAATATAACATACTTTCAGATCTTTTGTTGGCCTGAGTTTCCAATGAAAAATAACATATTATTCTTACCGGAATAAAACGGAATGAGAGTTGTTCACAACATGTGCATTGTCCCAGCTAGATTCTGGCTGGTAAATCTGTTGTGTGTTGTACTTATTCAACTGGTGTGATGGTAAAGGCAGTGGTCAGTAAGATAAGATGTTTAATATCTGAAATCTGCACAACACATGTGAAAAGTTGGTCATATCGCAGCATCTAGGGATAGATATCTGCTTACTCGAGTTTGATAGTGTTGCACTAAAATCTGTAGTAAGACATAGTTCTAGCACATACATGTGTCGATCTACAATGAAATTATTTTCATTCCAAATTTCATATTTATAGTTATTTTGTGTAACATCAAATTTATTGAGATGTGTTATTCAAAATTAATAATTTATTCTTTATTTTGATGTAAAGAACAAAGTTTCATCATGGTACATTGACCACCCTAATGGAATTAAAAAGTGCATGGTAAAAATTCAACTTGTGAAATTACATAGCATCAAGATGAGTTGTGAATTGTCAATACCTTCTTTTACATAGCTTTGATGGCTTGAGACTAACCAAGAGGCATGTGATCCCTCCTTCTACCCAAGAAGCATCATCCAATTGTAATCCCTTTGACCTGCAACAGAATCAACTAAAGAAGTCCACATGAAAAAAAGATTACTTCTGTACAGTTATAGCTTCACCATGCAATCATGCTTGACTTTGTCTGCTCCATCAAAGAGAAAATCCAGAGTTGTACTACCTATTTTTTGACCATTAGCTGTACTACCTATTGAGAAGATGTCCAGGCCAAGTGGTACGTAGCAGCTACACACATGTTGGGTTGGGCGGCATGGCAAGCTTTATGTTGAGCGCAGCCACGCGCCCAGTCTTGGCGGGCCATCGCTAGTTGAAAATGAATAATAATTTCCAGTCTGTTTATCATCTTTCTCATGCAATTTTCTATGTAGCTTGTTCCACGTAGCCAATAATAAAGCCTCTAAATATCTGAAAAATTAGTATACTCTCCAATGATCAATACACACTCTTTCTTATTATAGGTCTCCTATGGCAATGAACACATAAAGGAAAAAATGAATAAAAGAAATAAATCTCGAATGCATACATGATGTGCTCCGACAAATAAAAAATAGGAAATATCAAACGAAGATGCATACATACAGGTTTCTATTTTCCTACTATGTCCATGCATGAAGTCTTCATCTTGCATATATAAAAGTTTCTGAATCACGGCTCTGCAGGTGTATAAGTCTTACATCTTACCTCATGTCGTGGGTGTACATCTAGCTTGCATCCACCGATAGAAGCGATCTGCCATGAACTGCTGCTGATGAGTTCAATTTGGGCGATGGCTACAGAAGCGGCTGTGATCCTGACCCATGATTCAAACGCCTTTAGTAGTGAAGAGGGGGTCGTGATGTTCCTGCCTTCAAGACTTAATCTGGCGGCGGCGCCGGTTGCTGCTGCTGCTGCAATTAACTTTGCCCGTGCGATCTTGAGCCGCAAGTTTGGAGCGAAGGAGAGGTGCCGGCCATGGCAGCAGTGGTGGCGGCAGTGGTGTGCTGCATTTTTTGTCCTTTTTTATTAGGTGATCTTGAGCCGCACGTCTAGTCTAGAGAAAAAGCAGAGGTGCCCTGGCTAGGTTTTCACGTATTGGATAATGACATTGGTGGGTAGACACGTTTTCTTTGTTTTTTTATGTTTCTAATTAGTATTGCCCTGGCTAGGTTTCCACGTATTGTATAATGACATTGGTGGGTAGAAACGTTTACTTTGATTTTTTGATGTTTCTAATTAGTATAGGTACGTTTTCTACAATGGCATTGGTGGGTAATTTTCCAGGACTTAAAACTAAATCTAATGGTCATTAATATTTGATCCAACAAATATACGGTTGGATGTTTCTAATTATTGTGGAATTTTCTAGATTATTTTCTATTTTCTGGTTAACTTGTAAAGCACTTTTTATATATAAATAGATATAACCACCACCGTGCTCTAAAATATATAAGTGAAGCACTAGAGCAACTCTATAGGTCAAAAGATATAAGTGAAGCACAAAGAGTATTCTAACAAATCACAATAAAATGCGTGTCCCTTCAAAATGTGTGTGCAGCAAAGATGATTGTGTGAAACTAAAAAGCAAACGTTCATATAATACATGTCGCTCCATGCAAAACTCATATAATGTGATGAATAAAAATATAGCTCCAGGTAATTTACCGATGGATTATAGAGGAAAGAGGGGATGCCTTCAGGGGCATCCTGTAACATCCCAAAATTCTAAATTTTGGAATGTTATATTAAATAAATTATTATGATTTTTAGTTTTATTATTGTGTGATTGATTGTGTGAAGATGATTGGAAATTGAAAACTTTTTGAAAGTTGAATGAGAGGGAATAAAAGGACTTTCCCAAAACTTTTCATCTTGCATTTTGATCTTCCTGAATTCAAATTCATTTCATCACAAACCCTAGAGTGAAGATGATATGACTTCTTCCATTTAAAGAAATGAAAAGGGGTTTGAAAATGATTTGAATTCCATTTTAAAATATTTCAAACTTAGAAACTTTAAGTAACTCAATGAGTTCATGAGGGAAGATAAAATGACTTCTTCATATTTGAAGAAAGAGAGTTGGAAGTTTCAAAGAAATAAATTGAAATCACTTTGAAGTTATTTGAAACTCATTTTCAATTCAAAGTTGTTTGAAGTTCCAAATTCAAATCCTCTTGGGAGTTATTTAGTTCTATATTCAAATTATCTTTCTCCTAAAAATAAATAAATGGAAATAAGGGTAAAATGATTCCCTTCAATAGAAAATTAGGAGAAAATAAATTTGAAATCATTTTGCTATTTTAAAAATGATTTTTATTGATTTTAAATGCAACAGTAGCGCTCTTTGACTTTTACGAATTTTTATGAAATTTAGTTGAACTTGCAAAATAGTTCATTTTATTGCTGCTATTTTTCTGAGCATTTTGGTATATAATATGCCTATGTTTTTCTATTCTGCTGCAGTTCCTTTGTGTTTTAAAAACACACACACACACACACACACACACCACCTGGACCATGGCCAGCTCGGCCCAGGAGTACCCCGCGGCCCAGCTAGCGATTGGCCAGGCCAGGCCAGTGCCCGAGCACTCTTCCCGTCGCTCGCCCGCCCTCGCTTCTCTCCCGCTCGCTCACCCGCACCCACTGGCCGATGGGGCGCAATGTTGCCTCATCCCCAACCTCCCGCTCGCCCCGCACTGGATCAGGACACCGCGCGCGCATGCCGAACCCGCCGGCCGGAGCTCTAGAGATAGAGCTTATCCCTCACTCCCGAGCCCTCTCTCCGCGCCTATAAGAAGCCCTGGACCCCCTCTCTCCATTCTGCCACTCCACGTCGTCCCTAGCTCCCCGCAGCCGCCACAGTTGCCGCATGGATCTCGCCGGAGCCGTGCTAGTTCACCGGAGGATTTCGTCGCCCGTGAGCCACCCCGGCCTCCGTCTTCTTATTCAATATGTTGCCTGAGTCGAAGCGCATCTCGTTGACATCGTCCTCCTGTCCCTAGGTCGCCGGAGACGCCACCCCGACGACTTGCGTCCTCACCGGAGCTCCGGACGCCGCCGCCTCCCTCCGATCGACACCGGCCACCCCGCCGCCCTCCGACCCCACCATCCGGTCGCCTGCACCACGCCGCACCCCTCCGTCTACTTCGCCGCCACCGGAACCCACCGGAGGCCGCCGTAGCCGTCGCCCCGTCGCTGCCCAACGCCGCGCCGCCGTCTCCTGCACATCACCGACGCCTACGCTGCCGCTCGCTGTGAGCTGCCTCCCCCATTCTATTTGGTTTTTTTGTTTTGTTTAAAACAGTTAACCGAGGTTTTATTAAACCGTGCGGATTCAGTGAAAAAAACCGGTCCGGTTTTTTATTTAGCCGCGGTAGTTGTTTTATTATTTAATGGCCGTTCACCGTATAGCTACCGAAGTGAAGACTCTCTGGCCTCTCACAGTGCGCCACGTGGCCAGGGACTTGTTGGTGATAGTTTTCTTCACTGTTTAGTCCCTATAATTAGCAGATTAGTCCCTAAACTTAGAATAGCCACAACTTTTTACCCGTAGGTCCAAATTCGATGAAACCAGCGGCAAATTCTTCGTATTGATTAGATCTATCCAGTAGCATCATGTTTGTAAACTTTTTCCAAATTCAAATTTGAACTTTATTCAGATTTGAATTCGAACTTCAAATGGCCATAACTCCTAAATCGCAGCTCCGATTGATGTGATTCTTTTTGCACCGTGTCACCATTGCCAAACCCTATCACTTGGACCTATCTCACGATATTTTTCACACATTAGATTCTGTCCATGATAGTTTTACTATTATGCCATGTATGCGCTTTAGTACACATCACATCTTTGCACCCTATGTCACATGTTGTTTTGCATTTAGGATATTTCCATGCTAGTTAAGTGTGTTGAATGTTCATTTGGTTTTCCAAGACTTTTTACTTTGCATGTTCTTCTTGGTTCTTTGAAATGATTGCTTATGGGAATGCAATGTTGACTTTATAGATTTTCATCGGGGAGTGACGAATAGTTCCATTAAGTAAATTTCCGAGAGCGATATTATCTTCATCAACTATTACCAGGCAAGTTCACATTTGACCATTCTTCCATTTACCTATGTTTTTATTATGCACTTAGTCCTTTGAGGTAGGATTGCATGGTAGGATTTATTGTTGCCAGATGGCTATCCCGTTACCTAGTAGTTCATTTGAGGTAGGTCTGACCTATACATCCTTGTCACCAACGTGTTAGTTTATTTTTGCCTCGCCAAGTGTAGACGTGGAATTGGGAAGTGTTCATGGTGAGACATGAGTGACAAAGTAGTAATCAGGACCAAGACTTGTAAATGAACTACCTAGGAGGTATTTGGTTTGAATGGTGGCGAAGTACAGTGGAAGCATGCATGGTTAATCCATGGTGGTGCGCCACTAGTGGTCGGCCGCCCAGGCTCAAAGAGATCAATCGTATTCTCATGTCTAGAATCTTACGTGTGCAGCCACAAGCCAATATGGGCTTTGGCTTAGTTGAGTAGTTAGTATGACACCTTCCGGGATGGGCTAGCAGATGCAGAATGATGTAGGTGTACCGGCCTATCTGTGGGTTATGGGGGGACATTTTTGAAAGACTATGTCTCGGTCATCCTATTCTCAAACGCCAGGCAGTGCAAGAACTTCAAGGGAGGCGATCGAGTCTTGTGGGGAAAAGTGTGCAAACCTCTGCAGAGTGTTAAAACCTAATCGATTAGCCATGTCCCCGGTTACGGACAACTTGAGCATCTAGTAGTGGAAATGCTGGGAGATCTCATCACTCTTAATTTAAACAGTTGGGTTTTAAATGAAACTTTGGGAGTGGATTGAGTTGGGTTTACCAACTCATCCTATGCTATACAGTAGTGGTACAATAATTTCTTTTATTCTAGGGGAAAAACTAGCTTTATGCAAAAAAAACTAAACTTAGAGCTTTCCACCAGCCAAATTGCATGTACAATAGGTTCATTATCCTTATGATGTGACTTGCCAGTACATTCAATGTACTGACCTACAAGGCTGCAACGTCTTATGTTGCAGGAATTTTCTACGACGAATAAGAGTTATGTTGTAGGGTTACGGTCTACACTCAACTTGCCGTTAGCGTTGATGGACTGCACACCCTTATGTTTGTTTCCGCTGAGACTTATGAGGTATATATCAGTTTTACGTTATTTATACATGTGGTTGCACTTTGATATATACATAGATATACTGTGTGTGCCAGCATACTGATCCAGGGATGGCACGGATACACAGAGGCTTGACCGTTTGAGGTCGGGTCGACGCTACAGAGATGGTATCAGAGCACATGTTGACTGTAGGACGTGACCCTAGAAACTGGAAAGCACATAGGAAAGGATCTCTCTAAAACTTAATTTTCAAAAAGATCCTTTACCTCTCTTCTTTTCCGAGCTTTATCAAATCTTTCCTTTTACCCCAAATAGTTAGACAATACCCCTTTTCCCTTTGACCACACGGAGGATCAACTGATGAGACCACTCCGAGAACGACAAGATATCAGACTTCACCATACACTAGAATAGTTGAAGCTACAATAGTCGAAGCCTCTGAAGAATTGAAGAATTTGAAGACACCGACAAATTCCAAGATTTATATGACCTTTAGAAGACCAAACCCTTGTTGTATACTCACGTTAGATGTGATGTTTGTGAGCTGTCATTGTTTGATGTTTTTCCTGACAGCCACAAATAAAACTTATTTTCAAAACTATATTGTTTGTATTGTGTGCATCTCTCTCTATCCCTCCTATCTCATCCCGAAACCCTTGGACCCAATAGATGATGAATGAAGATGGACTTGCATTCTCTGAACCGATCACTCACATGGAGGCAGAGCTATGGATTAAAAACATGGAGAATCACTTCAGGAGCAATTTCATTGCAAGGAAGAATGAGGTTCAATATGCTCTTCAGTACTTTACAAAAAGTGCTGCAACCTGGTGGAAAATGCATCAAGCCATACAAGGATGTAACGGAGTAAAAACTTGGGAGGAATTCAACATGACTCTACTAAGGTCTCGTCTTATTCAGAAGCCATATGGCAATAAAATGAAGAAACCTTATGCATGCAAGATTTATGGTGAGATAGGACATACCCATGAAGAACACAAGGATGGATGCCCTCATTGTGAAGGAAATCACCAAGCTGAAGAATGTCCAACCATGAAGGTTACTTGTTTCTTGTGTGAAGGAACTACGCACTACCCTGCCCAGTGTCATATTTATCCCAAGGTACAAGAAATTACCAAGCAGCAGAAGGAAGCAGTGAAAGAAGCCCTCAGGGAAAGTTTAAGAAAACCAGTGATGAAAGAAGATGTTGACGACCCTGATGGAGAAAGCCTAAACCGATTTTTCTCCAATGCTTGCTATTCATGTGGAGAAGAAGGACATTTTTCACAATATTGCATGAAGGAAAACCAAGAGTATCTGGGAGACTTCCCAATAGAAGAAGTGGAGTTTGATCCACATGAGATAGAAGAATTGATCGAAACGAAGAAGTCCAGGAAGAGAAAGAGCATGTATCCCCAGAACAACCCAATTTCTGCAGAAAAGGACCTAAGTCAAATCACTTGTTATAGGTGCAAGGATTTAGGTCATTACGCTAGCAAATGCCCAGCAAGGAAGCCAAGAACCCAAGGAGCCAAGATAACCACCAGGAAGCCCCTGGATTTGTCTGAAGTCATTTGTTTATGCTGCAAGGGAGTAGGACATTTGGCCAGAGAATGTTCAGACCCGAGGAGAGCTTGAGCAGAGTAGTTGAGATCTTGATATTGGAATAAAGCATGTAATAAAGTTGGAATGCACTTTTATTTTCGTTGGGGATGTTGAGTTGAGTTATGAAATGGAAATTGTAATAGCTCGTGAAGCAATAAAAGTTGAGGTGTTGGAATCTCATGTGAAATGAGTTGTTGTTGATTGTGAATGCCTCTCTCATTATCTCACCCAGACTAAAACCTCGAACCCATGGACAAGCTGACCGCAAACTTTTCCCAGAAAAACAACCACATTTCACCAAAGGAAATACATACAGTATCCTGAGTACCCCTTCTATCTTATGCCTACAGATGACAACCTTTTACGAGTCTTTTCTGAAGGGCCCAGAAACGATCATGACCCTGACCAGTGATCAGGATTACCCAAAAATCCTAAAGGACATGATGAAGCATATTCATCTTGAAGGAGATGCAGTCTACAAGGGTTATCCTTTCATGGAGAATGGAGTTAAACTTTGGTACGTGGAGGTACACCTCCACCATGTGAAGGGAGTTTGCCCAAAGACTATGGGACAATACTTTTTCATTTCTCGAGTACCATGAGCAACATTCTTTGACTCTGTTCGTGAAGCTGCTATGGAAGCCATACGTCATATTGGAGAAATACTAGAAGCAAGACTCCGTCACACTCAGGAATACCTGAGAGAGGTCCATGCAGAGATGATGGAGATGAAGCTCATGGCCACCACGATGAAGCAAAACATTGATGATTTAAAGGATCACATCGCACAATTCTAGTGGGACTGAAGCATCTTCAAGAAGGGCAAATGAATAAAGATGGAAGTAATGCTTGACCATACCAAACTATGTGGATGGCAGCTTTTGTAATAAAGTAGTTTTGAAATTTGAGTCTGGAGTAGTGGTTAAGGATGTAATAAAGGATTTGATATGAAGAGAATTATGGATGAACCAGTGCATTTTTTTGGTGATACTTGTCTGTGTGAACACTTGAACAATGGAAAAGAAAATGTATTCTATAGAGTGGAGTTTGGGAAAATGAGTTGGAGTTTGGTTTAGTTATGATGGTTACCCAAGAGTATGAAGTAATGAAGTACTATTGGATTTAAAGGAGATGTAATGTTGGAATATGGAGCAATAGTAACTCCAAGGATGAGTTAAGGATATATAAGTTTTAAGTGGGCTCATAACCCACATGACCCAGGATTTGATAAGGAAACAAGCGCAATATTGTTGAAGAAAAGAATTCTGAAGGAAGCTACGATGTCATCAGCAGACGTTCCATAGGAGGTTACGTAAACCCGAGAATTGTGAAGAAGCGATAGAGATTTTGTTTGGCTTGCAGAACAAATGGATTTCCCCAAACCCAGTTCGTGGAGAAGAGAAGTTCTGCAATGCTTGTGAGGATGCCCAAGTGTTAGAATACGTGATTCACTATCCGCGTATGTGGTAATGATTCAAGTACGGGATGGATTGGCCCCCATACCGAAGACTTCTGTCATGAGCTATCATATGTTGATGGGAAAATCAGAGAGACTTGAAACCCTAAAAGAGTGTCGACACGACAAGCCAAAAGCCTTAGAATGGCAGGATGATGGAAGTACAGGCACCTATTGCCAAACGTAGGTTATGCGGTGAGGTTCATCCCAGACCCAATTCCTGCAGGAGGAACCAGTAATTGTTGACCACCATGAGATTTTCGATAATTGTTTAGCACTGGCAATGGCCTGACAGCAAATAAGACCCAGACCCGGAAGGATCTTATTTGATGCAAGGACTCCAAATTTTGAGGAAAAGGCCATGCCCTTACCAAAAGAGCAAAAGTGAAGGAGTTATCTCGGAGAATATGAGAAGACCGACACCGTTAACACCAAGGATGGAGTACATGAGTTTTGTCGGAACCGTAACCATGATTCTAAGGGTGGTAGCACCCCATACCATGTGTTGATGAATGGATTTTCAAGGAGACCCCCCAAACCTAACCTTCTTTCTAGCCTCTCCGAATCTCGAGGACGAGATTCATTTTAAGGGTGGTAGTTTGTAACATCCCAAAATTCTAAATTTTGGAATGTTATATTAAAAAAATTATTATGATTTTTAGTTTTATTGTTGCGTAATTGATTGTGTGAAAATGATTGGAAATTGAAAACTTTTTGAAAGTTGAATGAGAGGGAATAAAGGGACTTTCCCAAAACTTTTCATCTTGCATTTAGATCTTCCTGAATTCAAATTCATTTCATCACAAACCCTAGAGTGAAGATGATATGACTTCTTCCATTTAAAGAAATGAAAAGGGGTTTGAAAATGATTTGAATTCCATTTTGAAATATTTCAAACTTAGAAACTTTAAGCAACTCAATGAGTTCATGAGGGAAGATAAAATGACTTCTTCATATTTGAAGAAAGAGAGTTAGAAGTTTCAAAGAAATAAATTGGAAGTCACTTTGAAGTTATTTGAAACTCGTTTTCCATTAGAAGTTGTTTGAAATTCCAAATTCAAATCCTCTTGGGAGTTATTTAGTTCTATATTCAAATTATCTTTCTCCTAAAAATAAATAAATAGAAATAAGGGTAAAATGATTCCCTTCAATAGAAAATTAGGAGAAAATAAATTTGAAATCATTTTGCTATTTTAAAAATGATTTTTATTGATTTTAAATGCAACAGTAGCGCTCTTTGACTTTTAGGAATTTTTATGAAATTTAGTTGAACTTGCAAAATAGTTCATCTTATTGCTGCTATTTTTCTGAGCATTTTGGTATATAATATGCCTATGTTTTTTTATTCTACTACAGTCCCTTTGTGTTTTTAAAAACACACACACACACACCACCTGGACTGTGGCCAGCTCGGCCCAGGAGTACCCCGCGGCCCAGCTAGCGATTGACCAGGCCAGCCCAGTGCCCAAGCACTCTTCCCGTCACTCTTCCCCCATGTCGGAGCCCTCTCTCTGCGCCTATAAGAAGCCCTGGCCCCCCTCTCTCCATTCTGCCACTCCACGTCGTCCCTAGCTCCCCGCAGCCGTCGCAGTTGCCGCTTGGATCTCGCCGGAGCCATGCTAGTTCACAGGAGGATTTCAACGCCCGTGAGCCACCCCGGCCTCCGTCTTCTTATTCAATATGTTGCCCGGGTCGAAGGGCATCTTGTTGACATCCTCCTCCTGTCCCTAGGTCGCCGGAGACGCCACCCCGATGACCTGCTTCCTCACCGGAGCTCCGGACGCCGCCGCCTCCCTCCAATCGACGCCGGCCACCCTGCTGCCCTCCGACCCCACCATCCGGCCGCCTGCGCCACGTCGCACCCCTCCGTCTACTTCGCCGCCGCCGGAACCCACCGGAGGCCGCCGTAGCCGTCGCCCCGTCGCTGCCCAACGTAGCGCCGCCGTCCCCTGCACGTCACCGACGCCTACTCTGCCGCTCGCTGTGAGCTACCTCCCCCGTTCCGTTTGGTTTTTTGTTTTGTTTAAAACGGTTAACCGAGGTTTTATTAAACCGTGCGGTTTTAGTGAAAAAAACCGGTCTCCGGTTTTTAATTTAGCCGCGGTAGTTGTTTTATTATTTAATGGCCGTTCACCGTATAGCTACCGAAGTGAAGACTCTCTGGCCTCTCACAGTGCGCCACATGACCAGGGACTTGTTGTTGATAGTTTTCTTCACTTTTTAATCCCTATAATTAGTAGATTAGTCCCTAAACTTAGAATAGCCACAACTTTTTACCCGTAGGTCCAAATTCGATGAAACCAGCGGCAAATTCTTCGTATTGATTAGATCTATCCAGTAGAATCATGTTTGTAAACTTTTTCCCAATTCAAATTTGAACTTTATTCAGATTTGAATTCGAATTTCAAATGGCCATATCTCCTAAACCGTAGCTCCGATTGATGTGATTCTTTTTGCACCGTGTCACCGTTGCCAAATCCTATCACTTGGACCTATCTCACGATATTTTTCACACACTAAATTCTGTCCATGATAGTTTTACTATTATGCCATGTATGCGCTTTTACACATCACATCTTTGCACCCTATGTCACATGTTGTTTTGCATTTAGGATATTTCCATGCTAGTTAAGTGTGTTGAATGTTCATTTGGTTTTCCAAGACTTTTTACTTTGCATGTTCTTCTTGGTTCTTTGAAATGATTGCTTATGGGAATGCAATGTTGACTTTATAGATTTTCATCGGAGAGTGACGAATAGTTCCATTAAGTAAATTTTTGAGAGCGATATTATCTTCATCAACTATTACTAGGCAAGTTCACATTTGACCATTCTTCCATTTACCTATGTTTTTATTATGCACTTAGTCCTTTGAGGTAGGATTGCATGCTAGGATTTATTGTTGCCAGATGGCTATGCCGTTACCTAGTAGTTCATTTGAGGTAGGTCTGACCTATACATCCTTGTCACCAACGTGTTAGTTTATTTTTGCCTCGCCAAGTGTGGACGTGGAATTGGGAAGTGTTCATGGTGAGACATGAGTGACAAAGTAGTAATCAGGACCAAGACATGTAAATGAACTACCTGGGCGATATTTGGTTTGGATGGTGGCGAAGTACAGTGGGAGCATGCATGGTTAATCCATGGTGGTGCACCACTAGTGGTCGGCTGCCCAGGCTCAAAGAGATCAATCGTATTCTCATGTCTACAAGCTTACATATGCAGCCACAAGCCAATATGGGCTCTGGCTTAGTTGAGTAGTTAGTGTGACACCTTCCGGGATGGGCTAGCAGATGTAGAATGATGTAGGTGTACCGGCCTATCCGTGGGTTAAGGGGGAACATTTTCGAAAGACTATGTCTCGGTCATCCTGTTCTCAAACGCCAGGCAGTGCAAGAACTTCAAGGTAGGCGATCGAGTCTTGTGGGGAAAAGTGTGCAAACCTCTGCAGAGTGTTAAAACCTAATCAATTAGTTGTGTCCCCGGTTACGGACAACTTGAGCATCTAGTAGTGGAAATGCTGGGAGATCTCATCACTCTTAATTTAAATAGTTGGGTTTTAAATGAAACTTTGGGAGTGGATTGAGTTGGGTTTACCAACTCATCCTATGCTATACAGTAGTGGTAGAATAATATCTTTTATTCTAGGGAAAAAACTAGCTTTATGCAAAAAAAACTAAACTTAGAGCTTTCCACCAGCCAAATTGCATGTACAATAGGTTCATTATCCTTATGATGTGACTTGCCAGTACATTCAATGTACTGACCTACAGGGCTGCAACGTCTTATGTTGCAGGAATTTTCTACGACGAGTAAGAGTTACGTTGTAGGGTTATGGTCTACACTCAACTTGTCGTTGGCGTTGATGGACTCCACACCCTTATGTTTGTTTCCGCTGAGACTTATGAGGTATATATCAGTTTTACGTTATTTATACATGTGGTTGCACTTTGATATATACATTGATGTACTGTGTGTGCCAGCATACCGATCCAGTGATGGCACGGATACACAGAGGCTTGACCGTTTGAGGTCCCCAAGCTTAGATGCTTGGGTATACTTTAATATTACCTTGGAGTACCTTGGGCATCCGCAAGATTAGGGTCTTTCCACTCCTTATTCCTTCATCCATCACGATCTCACTTAAAACTTGAAAACTTCAACACACAAAACTTAACAAAAAACTCATGAGATCCATTAGTATAACAAGCAAATCATAATCTTTAGGTACTATTGTAAACCCATTCATATTTTATTATTGCATAATACATATTGTATTCTAACTTCACCATGACTTATAACCCCAATTAATCCATAGCATCATTAAAACAAGCAAACTATGCAACAAAAACAAACTTTGTCAAAAATAGAATCGTCTGTAATGATTTGAACAAACAAAATACTTTTGTGACTCCAAAAAGTCTGGTAAATTTGGACAGCATGGGAAATTTATATATAAATCATGTGTAAAAAGTTCCTAATTTTATCACATTCTAGTGAATTTAAACAATTCTGCTACTGGGAACAAAAGTTTTTGTTTTTTCACAGAATCAAATCAACTATCAACCAAATCATCGCAAAGGCTTTACTTGGCCCAAACAATAATTGAAACACAAAACCACAATCATAAAAATAGCATAATTTTGTGAACACTCAAAAATAGAAAATAATAAGGAAAAAACAAAGATAACTATTGGGTTGCCTCCCAACACCCCTAGCTAGGCGTAATACATAGTTGCAAGTATTGTCATCCTTACTTTTCACCATCTTAGTAGGGATTTTATCAAAGCCAGGAGGTTCTTTACATTTCCCACTATTCTCAGAGAATGAATTTTAATATATAAAGCATCTATCCACTTATTGCAAAGGGTAATCAAGGTATTCATACGATTGAGGTTTCCACTAACATTTTAGAGAGGTTCATTAGACTTTTGTAAGTCAATTAATTCTTTTTGCATATCACCTAATTTTTCCAAGATTTGGATTCCCACTTGACTATAGTTGAATCCTTCTTGTGGGGGTGGAATCCCGAATATACACTCTATTATTTCATAGGAGGTATTAGCATCTCTCTCAAAAAAATTCCCTTTAGCGAAATAATCCAAGAGTTGTCTATGGGGCATAGTTAGTCCTATGTAGCAATTTTTATGTCCCCCTTTATAGTGAAAACACGATATGATTACATTATCCTATACCAAGCGTCCTTTAATTTTTCTCCTTGTTTGTGTTTTAAGTAAATAATTTCAAACTCCGGAGACAAATGAGGGATAGTAGCACTAGTCATACTGACAAAGCAAGCAAACAAGCTAATAAAAATATTTTTGTGTTTTTTGTAAAATTGTTTTAGAAGTGGGGGAGATGAAAATGAGAGGAAAATGGCAATTAAAAAGGAAAAATGAAAATAAGTGCAAGTAGATGATAGTTTATGCGAAGGTACTTGATAGGTTTTGGTGATGTCTCCCTAGCAACTGCACCAGAAATTGTTCCTGCTACTTGTGAGCTGTGTTGGGATTTCCTCGACGAGGAGAGGATGATGTAGTACAATACAGATAAGTATTTCCCTCAGTTAAGAACCAATCCTATCAATCCAGTAAGAGAACCACACAAAACGTTTATAGCAGCACCTGCACACACAAAAGAAAATACTTGCACCCAACACGAACAAGGAGGTTGTCAATCCCCTTGGCAGTTATTTCCATGGATCAAATGTTGTAGTGGTAGACAGATAAAGTAAATTGTAAAATAATATAAAGGAAATAAATTGCAGCAAGGTATTTTTGGATTTTATATATGATAAAAGTAGACCCCGGGGCCATAATTTTCACTAGAGGCTCTCTCTCGAACACAAAGCATATGGTGTGCAAACAAATTACTGTTAGGAAATTGATAGAAAAGCGCATAGTATGATGACTTTCGAAGCAATGAGCATGTATATAGGCATCACATTCGAGATAAGTAGACTGGCTCCTGCCTGCATCTACTACTATTACTCCACCCATCGACCAGTATCCAGCATTCATCTCGGGTATTAATCTATAAAAATGGAGTAACGCCTTAAGCAACATGACATGATGTAGACAAAGTAAACCTAAACAATGTGAATAAACTCCATCTTTTTATCCTTAGTGGCAACAACAAAAATACATGTCATGTCCTTTTCTGTCACTGGGATTGAGCACCGCAGGATTGAACCCGTCACAAAGCACCTCTCCCATTTCAAGAGAAATCAATCTAATTGTCCAGACCAAATGGATAGATTGGAGAGAAGTACAAAGCTATAACAATCATGAATAAAATAATTAAGAGAAGAATCAATTAATATTAATGAATAATCTAATCATAAACCCACAATTCATCGGATCCCAACAAAAAGACCGCAAAAGAAGAATGCATCGAATAGAACTCCAAGAAGATCAAGGAGAACATTGTATTGAAGATCAAAGAGAGAGAAGAAGCCATCTAGTGATGTCTACTACGCAACCTTCTTCTTGTAGACTCGTGTTGGGCCTCCAAGTGCGGAGTTTTATAGGATAGTAGAAAATTTGCCTCAAGTGGATGACCTAAGGTTTATCAATCCGTGGGAGGCGTAGAATGAAGATGGTCTGTCTCAAACAACCCTGCAAGCAAATAACACAGAGTCTCTTGTGTCCCCAACACACCCAATACAATGGTAAATTGTATAGGTGCACTAGTTTGGCGAAGAGATGGTGATACAAGTGTAATATAGATGCTAGATATAGGTTTTTTTAATCTGAAAATATAAAAACAACAAGGTAGCAAGCGGTAAAAGTGAGAAAAAGGTATTTCAATGCTTGCAAACAAGGCCTAGGGTTCATACTTCCGCTAGTGCAATGTCACTCAACTATTATAACATAATTAGATCATATAACAATCCCTCAACATGCAATACAGAGTCGCTCCAAAGTTCCTATCACGGAGAACATAAGATGAAATTGCTTGTAGGGTACGAAATCACCTCAAAGTTATTATTTCCTATCAATCCATTCAGCTATTCCAATAAGTGTCGCAAACAACCCTAGAATTCGTAGTAAAATAACACCATATGATACACATCAATCAACCCTAATGTCACCTAGATACTCCAATGTCACCACAAGTATCCGTGGGTTAGTTATACGATATGCATCAAACAACTTCAGATACATAAAATTCAATCCAACACAAAGAACCTCAAAGAGTGCCCCAAGATTTCTACCGGAGAAACATGGACAAAAATGTGCATCAAACGCTATGCATAGATTACCCCAACGTCACCTCGGGAATCCGTGAGTTGAGTGCGAAAACATACATCAAGTGAATCAATAGAACACCCCATTGTCACCATGGGTATCCCATGCAAGACATATAACAAGTGTTCTCAAATCCATAATAGTATTCAATCCGATAATAGTGAACCCTCAAAGGTAAAACTCAATTCATCACAAGAAGGTAGAGGGGGGAGAACCACCATATGATCCAACTATAGTAGCAAAGCTCGCGGTACATCAACATCATGCCAAATCAAGAACACGAGATAGAGAGAGAGAGAGATCAAACACATAACTACTGGTACATACCCTCAGCCTCAAGGGTGAACTACTCCCTCCTCATCATGGAGACCGTCGGGATGATGAAGATGGCCTCCGGTGATGGTTTCCCCCTCCGACAGGGTGCCAGAATGGGCTCTTGATTGGTTTTTCGTGGCTATAGAGGCTTGCGGCGGCGGAACTCCCGATCAAGGTTTCTTTTCGGGGGGTTTTATATTTATAGTAACTTTTGGCGTCGGTTTAACGTCAGGGGGTCTCGAGGCAGCGACAAGATAGGTGGCACGCCCTAGGTGGGGGAGCCCTCCACCCTTGTCGTTTCCTCGGGACTCATTTGGCCCAACTCTGTGCTTCGTTGGCTTCTTCTGGTCCACAAAACATCACCGTAAATTTTCAGCTCGTTTGGACTCTGTTTGATATTCCTTTGCTGTAAAACTCAAAAACAAGGAAAAAACAGAAACTGGCACTGGGCTCTAGGTTAATAGGGTAGTCCCAAAAATAATATAAATAGCATATAAATGCATATATAAAATCCAAGATAGATAATACAATAGCATGGAACAATCAAACATTATAGATATATTGGAGAGGTATGAAGCATCCCCATGCTTAATTATTGCTCGCCCTCGAGCAGGTAAATGATAAAAACATAATCTTCTTTATTGAAGTAATCTTCTTTATTGTAGCAAGAATATTCAGAACAAAAGTTTAATATTGACATAAATACAATAATACTTCAAGCATACTAACAAAGCAATCATGTCTCCTCAAAATAACATGGCCGAAGAAAGTTATCCCTACAAAATCATATAGTCTGGCTATGCTCCATCTTCATCACACAAACTATTAATCATGCATAACCCTGATGGCAAGCCAAGCAATTGTTTCATACTTCTGATGTTATCAAACTTTTTCAACTTTCACGGAATACATGAGCATGAGCCATGGATATAGCACTATAGGTGGAATAGAATATGGTCGAGGTTGTGAGGGGAAGACAAAAAGAAGGAGATAGTCTCACATCAACTAGGCGTATCAACAGGCTATGGAGATGCCCATAAATATCTATGTGACTGAGTAGGGATTGCCATGCAACAGATGCACTAGAGCTATAAGTGTATGAAAGCTCAAAAAGAAACTAGGTGGGTGTGCAAACAACTCGCTTGCTCACGAAGACCAAGGGCAATTTGAGGAAGCCCATTACTGGAATATACAAGCCGAGTTCTATAATGAAAATTTCCCACTAGTATATGAAAGTAACAACATAGGAGACTCTCTATCATGAAGATCATGGTGCTACGTTGAAGCACAAGTGTGGAAAAAGTATAGTAACATTGTCCCTTCTCTCTTTTTATCTCTTTTTTTCTTTTTTTGTTTGGGCTCTTTTGCCTCTTTTTTGTGGGCTTCTCTGGCCTCTTTTATTTTTTTTGCAAAGTTCGGAGACTCATCCCAACTTGTGAGGCAATCATAGCTTCCACCATCCTTTCCTCACATGGGACAATGCTCTAATAATGATGATCGTCACACTTTTATTTACTTACAACTCAAGAATTACAACTTGATACTAGAAAAGTGACTCAAGAGTGACATGTATAAAAAATATGAATGGTGGACAAGCCACAAATACTATGAAAACTACATTATCATGCAAAGCAATATGAGAATGATGGCACATGTCATAATAAACGGAATGGTGGGAGTTGCATGGCAATATATCTCGGAATGGCTATGGAAATGACATAATAGGTAGGTATGGTGGCTGTTTTGAAAAAGGTACATGGTGGGTTTAATGCACCGACGAAAGTTGTGGGGTACTAGAGAGGCTGGCAATGGTGGAAGGGTGAGAGTGCGTATAATCCATGGACTCAACATTATTCACAAAGAACTCACATACTTATTGCAAATAATTATTAGTTATCAAACCGAAGTAATAGACGCATGTTCCTAGGGGGATAGATTGGTAGGAAAAGACCATCGCTCGTCCCCGACCGCCACTCATAAGGAAGACAATCAATAAATAAATCATGCTCCGACTTACATAACGGTTCACCATACATACAGGCTATGGGAATCACAAACTCTAACACAAGTATTTCTACCAATCCACAATTATTCACTAACTTGAATCTAATATTACCATCTTTATATCTCAAACAATCATAAGGAATCAAACTTCTCATAGTATCCAATGCGCTTTATATGAAAGTTTCATTATATCCCTCTTGGATGCCCATCATACTAGGACTAAATTCACAACCAAAGCAAATTACCATGTTGTTTAGAGAGACTCTCAAAATAATATAAGTGAAGCATGAGAGTTCATCAATTTCTTCAAAATAAAACCACCGCCGTGCTCTAAAAAGATACAAGTGAAGCACTAGAGCAACTACCTAGCTCAAAAGATATAAGTGAAACACATAGGGTATTATAATAAATACACCATGCTTCGCGAGATTCTTCTGGTCCATAAAAAAGCACCGTAAATTTTCAGCTCGTTTGGACTCTGTTTTATATTTCTTTTCTGTAAAACTCAAAAACAGAAACTGGCACTGGGCTCTAGGTTAATAGTTTAGTCCCAAAAATAATATAAAATAGCATATAAATGCATATAAAACATCCAAGATAGATAATATAATAGCATTGGAACAATAAAAAATTATAGATAAGTTGGAGACGTATCATCTAGCTACTAGCTATGGACCCGTAGGACCGTGGTGAACTACTCACGCACCATCGGAAGGGCAGCAAGGATGATGTAGAAGCCCTCCTTGGTTGATTCCACCTCCAGAAGAGTACCGGAGAAGGCCACCAGATGGGATCTCGGAAGAACAGAAACTTGGAGCGGCAGAAAAAGTGTTTTGGGTGGCTCTCTAATGTATTAGGAATATTTGAAAATTTATATAAGTGGATGATACGTCTCCAATGTATCTATACTTTTTATTTGTTCGATGCTATTATATTATCTGTTTTGGATGTTTTATATGCATTAATATGCTATTTTATATTATTATTGAGACTAACTTATTAACCTAGAGCCCAGTGCAAGTTTCTTCGCGATGATTTTTCTTGGACCAGAAGACACCTAGGAGTGTAACATCCCAATTTTCAATTTGGATGTTAATCATTAGGTCATCATATGCATCCATGATTTGTGCATTTTGAATTGGTTTGTTTGGACATTTTGATCGTTAGAGACCTTAAGAAACTCAAGGACCATCTAAGAGAGTTGGAGGTATTCACAAAAATCCATTTTTGAATTTTCAAAATTGGTAAATTGGATCAAAGTAATTTTTATTTGAAATTTGTAGCGACCAGACCTCAAACGGTCCAATCTCTGTGCTCAGGTGTCATCCCCAGATCAGTAATGCTGACACCACACAGTACTTGAAGGATTTATAACAGAGTAGCAATCACACACTTATTAGATCGATTGTCTCAAAAGAGAACTTATTACAATAATTATGGCTTAAGGCCATCTAATAATGATAACAGCGGAAGGCTTGGAAGATAAGTGAGTCCATCAACTCCAACGGCATCACTGAGTATAGGACCACGACCTAAAAACTCCTTAATCGTCGTCTGAAAAGTCTGCAACATGAACGTTGCAGCCCGAAACGGGTCAGCACATGGAATATGCTGGCAAAGTAACACACAGAGAGTAATGGAATGAAACAGCTATTCTATATGCATATTTGGCTGGTGGAAAGTTCTATGGTTACAGTTTTGCGTAAAGCCAATTTTTTCCTACTGCAAAGGAATAAATTTTATTTAACTATCATGATAGTTGTGAAACATTGAGAATGGTTGATAGCATTCTCAATCCCAATTAAGCATCATCATTAAACAAAACCCAACAAATTAAATTTTAGAGTAACATGTTGAGATTCACATGATAATCCAGGTACTAGATACTCAAGATATCCATAACCAGGGACACGGCTAATCATGATTAGTTTATACACTCTGCAGAGGTTTGCGCACTTTTCCCCACAAGACTCGATCGCCTCCATTTGGTTTCTCGCACAGCATGGTGTTTGAGAAGACGGATGACCGAGACATAGTCTTTCAGAAGTGCTAGCACCTTACGATCGGGTAGACCGTTACACCTACTTTCACCTACATCTGCTAGTCCACCACTGTAAGAGTTCGCACAACTTAGTCAACTATGCTAGAGCCCATAATAGCTTGTGGCTGCACACGGAAGTTTCTAGCATGAATAATCTCATGATCCCTTTGAGCCTGGGTGGCGGTCCATAAAAAAATAGGCAATCGCTGGGATACCGAGGTGCCTCAATCCACCCAGATGTGTTTTTAGGTTGCCACCTTAGATAAACCATTAATTAACAATCTCACATCTGTCATGGAAACACTCACCCAATCCACGGCTACTAGCATAACATGGCAATAAGCAAACGTAGAAGTAACTCCCAAAGGTTTGATAATAAACAGGTAATAGGTACTACCTCAACTACTTCCCAAACCCACAATTTAATTAGATCCTAATCATGCAAATATGTGAGGATTGATTTAATGCAATAAAACTGGGTAGTGGGAAAACATGATCAAAGTGTTACTTGCCTTGTTGATGATCCGGGAAACCTAGCGATTCGAAGTAGCAAGCGGCGCACTCCGGGTACTCTATCGCAAACAAACAATCATACAATAAGTACTCAACTAATGCACAGGTAAAAATCAAATAAGAGATCTAACCAGAAAGTTCAGCTTAAGAACTCCGGTTGGCAAAAAGAATCAAATCGAACGAAGCAACGAAAGACAAACGGCAAAAGAAATAGGCTTTGTTTACTATTCTGGATCTAAGGAAATTTTTACAGTGGCAAAAACTTGTTTAAGTTGGTTAATCAGAAAGAGGGTTTCGGGACGAAACTCCAGGCGCTTGAATCGCCTGATTTCGATAAACGAGCGAAAAGTTAGACTAAAACAAAAATCGGATCAGAGATCGCGATCAGAAAAATCGAGGATTTAATCCGAGAAAAAGAAAAACGACGAACGATCGCTAGAACGAACGAACAGACGAACGCTCGCTATTTAAGTAAACCGGAAAAACCGATCTATTTAAAAAAACCGAAACTAAAAAAACGAGCAAAACCGTCGG